>NC_082691.1:26380731-26560731 GCF_949987515.2 Delphinus delphis | reverse complement strand
TTTATTCAAGACAAAACCAAATTTTGCATCAGTGCAGAGCTGAGCAGGCTGTAAACTCGAGGATTTGGAGAATTTTGTCTCACCTGTGACGAAGGTGCTTGGAGTGAGACAGTTATCGTTAATACTATGAAATATTAATGTTCCATGGCTGGCCTAAGATTGGCCATGGACTTGCTGCCCAGGGGACATATTATAGTTCTTGTTGGTATCAGTGCTGCTTCCTGGGTTTAAGTAGACATGCTGGAGGATGCTTTAAGCTTTGTTGGAAAATCAGCACTGAGCCATTGCTACATTTTCAATTTTATTACACTTTTCCGAAGTATGAGAGACATTTATGATCAAAGATTTTTTTCTCATGTATAATTCATATGATGCTGATGGAAAGCACATCGCCATTGTCTGTAGTGGTGGAATATAGTTAAAATTATACATTTAAAATAATACTAGTAATTGTGTTCGTATGTGTTAAAGTCGGAAAGTTAGGACTGTTAGGAAAATATTTTGATTTTTGAAAGGCCTTAGTGTCTTCATCTTTTAGCTACTCTTTAAAACAGACCTCTAGGGTATACTTTATCAAGCTGTCAATATATGCACCTTACTGAAGATGAAATTTGTAGAACATTCATGATCTGTATTTGTGACCTAGGCAGTCCTACCCTTGACACCTTTCAAGCTACTTTTGGAATACTGCTTTGCCTCCTGTGGCTTAGCAAGTCACTTAATTTAAGAAATACATGTTATCCATACCCATGTACAAATTGTGTGTGTACATTAATATTTTCTAATGCCTAGCATTGCATTTTCATTACCTTTATTTATTTGTTTCTGATTGCCCTTTACGTTTCTCTGTCATGTAAATTTAGCTGCATAATTTTGCCCCCAGATTTATCAAATTTTGCAGATCCATTCCTAAGCTTTGAAGAGAAAGACCCACCGAAAATCTTACATAAAGGAATAGGTACATAATGACAATAATCAAACCTCAGTTTTAACACACACACAAACACATTTTTAAACTAAGTGTACTACAAAAACATTAAATTAATAAGGTGAATAATTACCAGTTGTGCTTCTACCATCCATTTGCCCACGTGAGATTTTATAAAAGTAAGTTACTCATTTATGATACAGGGAAACATAGGAAAGCTGCTCACAATAAACTTGTAAAGATCAAATATGATAAAAGATGTGGTGATACTTAAAAACAAAATTAAAGTTACTTTCCATAGAGAAACTTTGAAAGAGGACACTGCATCAAGAATTCTTAAGTAATGAAGAACTTTCTTCCCATTGAGAATAATTTTCCTTTGTGTGACCTTGTTTTCTGGCTATTCATTTCCTCTAATTATAATCATTCTGTGTTTTATTCCTTTTTTTTTCTTGTTTAATTTCACTTTCTTTTTATTTCAACTGATGTGCAGGCATTTGGCCATGTTGTGTTGTTTCCACACGGGCTTTAAGCTCATCTCTTAGTAGTTATTACTTGATTCAGTTTAACATAGGTTAGGGCTGGTGGTCTACTGTAGAAAACTTTCTAAAAGTAAACCTAAACATCCGATTTGCCCCTAAGAAAATGTAAAGGCCATTTTTAAATGCAATTATGATTAATAGTTATTTTATTTTATTTTAATTATTATTTTTTAACATCTTTATTGGGGTATAATTACTTTACAATGGTGTGTTAGTTTCTGCCCTATAACAAAGTGAATCAGTTATACATATACATATGTTCCCATATCTCTTCCCTCTTGCGTCTCCCTCCCTCCCACCCTCTCTATCCCACCCAATAGTTATTTTAGATTGCTTCCTTCCTCAAGCTCACTTTCTTTTTTGTCTTATGGGATTATAGAAACCTCTTTGATAAATAAAAGGATTTGTATGCAGCTTTGGATACCTCATCCCTTAGTGGCATGAAGGATTTGAACTTAGAGCTGATTAAAATCCTAATAAATGAATACACATAAGTATTTACCCATTGAGATAAAAATGGTAATTTTAATAACAAGAGTGCACTTTGTTTCTATGAAATGTTCTCCCTTGAGGAGCTCAATGCCTTTGAAAAAATTATAAAACACACAAATTATCTCATTATTGTGCACATTAATTAATGAATGAAAACTCTTTTCCCTCTCATTTAAAGATACAAATCAAGGTGAAATATGAAAGGCTTTATACCTCTAAATTAGTCTGTTGAAGAACGGTGAGCTCAGCCCAGAAAATTCTTAAAAGTCTTTTGTCTTTATTCCCTTTATGAAGCCAGCATGAGGTTTCTGGTCACCTTTGAAAATGGGAATTTTGACATTTAAATGCAAGAACCTTAAGTCATACTTTTAAAAACTCAAAAGCTAGAGCAAAAACGTAAATAATTCTGTGATTTCACTATTGGAGGCTATATAGAATAAAGATTAAGGTGGGGGGATCTAGAGTCCTACTATGTGGGTTTCCTTCTGGCTGCACCCATGCAGTGTACAGGGTAAGAGTGGGTTAGAGACATGGCCTCTTGCTACCTCAGCCTTCTCACCTCCAAAGGGGGATCACGACACCTTGCTCCTGGGTTTGTTGTGGGGGTTGGAAGAGATAATGTATGTAATATGCCATATTGCTTGGCAGGTAACCCCTACTCAGTAACAGTTGCCTATTTTAATAATACTTTGATAATAATAACTGACAATAGCAAATAAATATTCGGATATCTTATCTGTTCTAATTGGGAATTTTGTTTCCCCATTTCAGGAAAAGATGAACCAATTATATGTCAAGCTATCTTTAAAAAAATGCTTGCAAGGCATGGAATCCACTGTAGAATTGAAGTTTTAAATGATCTATAACTAAAATCAGCCAGGATTCTTCTCTTTGGAAAAATGTATTATACATAAAACTTGTCCTTTAATGGTGCTTGTGGAAGGTGTTCTGGTGGAGGGAGGTGAAAGATGGGGAAGACTTGAAGTAAAAAAGAGGTAAACAGTTTAGTTCTGTACACCATATTTAAAGGTTTGCTTTCATTATAAAGCAAAATATCAGAGCAGCACAGTTTAAAATGTCTTGCTACAGAACTTAAATAGATATTGGGAGCACAAATATCTATTTAGCATGTAACAAAATGTTTTGGTATCCTAACTATCCAGAGTTAAATATACAACTTTTCAGTGCTTGAAAGATTTTCCTGAACATTTGATTTGTGATTTTAAAAGAAGATTGACTCTCATGGTATGATGAACTATATCTTTTTTTTTTTTTTTTTGCGGTACATGGGCCTCTAACCGTCGCGGCCTCTCCCTGCCCCGGAGCACAGGCTCCGGACGCGCAGGCTCAGCGGCCATGGCTCACGGGCCCAGTCGCTCCGCGGCATGTGGGATCTTCCCGGACCGGGGCACGAACCCATGTCCCCTGCATCGGCAGGGGGACTCCCAACCACTGCGCCACCAGGGAAGCCCCTGAACTATTTCTTAACTGTGACACTAAATATGATTTTAAGGCACACTCTTAATTTTAATAAAATGGGAGCAAAATACGTTTTCCCTGCTTTTGCAAAATACTTTTTTTCTTCAATAAATTCAGTATGAGCCTGACTCAAAAAATTGATTTGGAATGTGTGGATGTGTATAATACAAAACAAACAAATGAAGCAAAAAAATAAA
Organism: Delphinus delphis; assembly: GCF_949987515.2. Classification (NCBI taxonomy): domain Eukaryota; kingdom Metazoa; phylum Chordata; class Mammalia; order Artiodactyla; family Delphinidae; genus Delphinus; species Delphinus delphis. Next base: position 26,557,093 of record NC_082691.1, on the reverse strand, counting down.
ATAAAATAATGCAGTGAGTTCATTTGGCGAAGGAAAATTTTATAGTTTATATAATGAAAATCTCTTCTGTGTTATTTGACTTGCTGAATAAGATCTTTTGCATTTGACAGAACCATGTTCTTTCAGTGATTACTACTATAAAAAACATAATGCCAGTTAGCGTATGAGTGTGAAAAAGTGGACTTTATTTAAAAAGATTCAACCTAAAAAATTCTTACTAGGAGGAATGAGTATAAATTAGTTTAAATCCCAAAATAAAATTCTTTGTCTAACAGAAAAGTGAAATATTTGTAGTGAATTTGAATGTGATACAAATAACATGTTCATTCTCACATCATGAGAATTGCTTCTGGTAGCTATGTCTGCTGTTAGCTGTGTTTAAAGATAATAATGTCTCAGGTAGGTTAGATAATTGAGTAAAACATTCAGTATCACTCATTATTTTAGTCTAGTGTATTGCATGCTACTCTCTGATATTATTTCTTATTCTTGGCAATAAAATTCATTTACTGTTACTTCAAGGATATTTAGATTCACATAATGTTAATTAATCCGTAATTAATCCCTAGCTCATGCATTATAAGAGACATTATCACCTTTTTTTTTCTTATTCAAACCTCATAGCAAACTTTTGATGATAGATTTTATCTTCTTTATGAAGGTGAAGTAATTGAAGAGTTTTGGAGAATGATTTTCGAAGCTTACATCTGAAAGATTAAATGCACTTGAGGAGGTACCATCATAATCCTGCTCTTACAGCCCAGGACATTATATTTTTTCCTGTACTAAGGTTTTCAGTAGACCAATACTATGAATAGTGAGGCAATTTTACTCCTAGAGGAATTAAAGATAGTAGCATATACTTCTGCTATTAGCTTGACGCTATATTTATTTATTTTATTTCTTTCCCTCTGGAAGCTTGCCACTGTATATAAGTTCATACTGTTGATATAACCATATTAACACTAAACATAGAAATTATTTCCACATATGTGTGCCTGGGCCCAGCATTATCCCTTCTGACCTAGTCTCCTCCCACCTCTCCTTCCATTCATACACACACACACACACACACACACACACACACACACACACATACATTACCCCCTCCCCACCCCCAAACATTCCAGAATGATTAGGAGATTAACATCTGAAAGGTGACATGGTGACGGTATAAGTAGACCTCTTGGGACCACTTCTGTCATGAGTCTCCAAATTGATCCCACAGAGATGAAGTGAGTATTCCCAGATGGTTGAAATTGCATTGTGGGGTATTGGCTTGTCTTCAGCTGTCTGACCTTAAGTAGGTTCCAGCAATTCACTGCAACTCCAGATATCCCTGAATTAATGCAAAATATAGTCTAGATTAGCATGATTCTCTCTGAAGCTACTTCATAGTGTTGAGAGCAAAATATAGAAAAAAAAGTATTTAGGTTAAATGTTGAGCTACAGAAACATAGTTTTATCTTTAATAAGTAAACATCTATTAATCTAAACCATTAATACAGCTTATCGAGGTGTCTGATTCATAATTGGGTTAATAACTACTGAAAAAATCTGAAAAATTATTTTCAGTTTACATTCGAGTTACATCAGTCCTACTATACAACTGGTAGAATTGGAATACTGAGAGCCTGCAACCAAATTAAAGATGTTTTAAGGAGTGCTTTAGATCCTTAGGTTTGCATACTCTTAGTTCAGCTCTAATCTTTAAATAATTCTATAACGACACTTTAAAGGTGCCTTTTAGGTAAAATTTACGGAAAAGTACTTTATGTATTTATAGAACAAATTATTACATTAATTGATGAATTAATTAACATATAAAGCAATAGGAAATGAAAGATACATGGTTTGTAAGAATTCTTTGACGCATTGACACTGCCAGGTCAGTAGTACAGTTAGACTTGCCGCTCAACTTTGAGATTTTAAAGCCCATTTTATGTTACATTTTCTCATAAAAGGCTAATGTTTTTCTAAACTCAGTTATAGATTTAAATCCAAAATGTAAAATGGGATTATTAGCTCAGGAATGAAATTTGAATTCTCTTGAAGTTTATAGTAAATTAGGAGATGGAGAAGGTGAAGGAATATAACATATATTGAGAACCTGCTGTTTTAGACATTCCATTTAATTTAATAACCACAGTAAACTTATGATGTCAGTGATGTTATTATAGTTTTATAGAGAGGAAACAGCCTCATCGACATTAATTAATTTGTTTGAGTGATACAAGAGTTTAGGGGCTTCCCTGGTGGCGCAGTGGTTGAGAGTCCGCCTGCTGATGCAGGGGACACGGGTTCGTGCCCCGGTCCGGGAAGATCCCACATGCCGCGGAGCGGCTGGGCCCGTGAGCCATGGCCGCTGAGCCTGCGCGTCCGGAGCCTGTGCTCCGCAACGGGAGAGGCCGCAAGAGTGAGAGGCCTGTGTACCGTAAAAAAAAAAAAAAAAAAAAAAGAGTTTACGCATCATAAGCACATAGACAAGTTCAAGTCGACCTTGTGGATAGGCTAAATACTTACAGTAGGTCTTCCTTGCCTTCGACAAAGTCATTTACTAGTCAGGAAAATGCAGTCGGCTTCTAACATAATTTTTAAAAGAGGCAAATAATTTAGACTTACTTCTACCCTATGGAAAAAGTCTGGCACTGGCTTTAACAATATAGGTTTAAAATGTAAAATAGATAGCTAGTGGGAAGCAGCTGCATAGCACAGGGAGATCAGCTCAGTGCTATGTGACCACCTAGAGGGGTGGGATAGGGAGGGTGGGAGGGAGACGCAAGAGGGAGGGGATATGGGGATATATGTATATGTATATGTATAGCTGATTCACTTTGTTATAAAGCAGAAACTAACACACCATTGTAAAGCAATTTAAAAAAAATGTAGGCTTTGATATCTTTATAATGGATATTGGGAAATTAATTTTTGTCTTTTTTGTGTAGTGAAAGGCTTTGTAGCTACATAAATGTGCCTTAAAGAGAAAAATTAATTTGCTAGAAGAAATCTATCAGATAACACAATTATTTTTAGCTGCTACTCCTATAATTACTAATGAGGAGAAACTTGGAGGAAACAAGGGAAGTATCCCTATAGCAGTGGGGTTTTTTTCTGTTTGATTTGTTTTGTGGAAGGGGTGGTGCTTACTGAATATTTTAAAATGATTAGTCCATTGAATCATGACTGAGTGGAGCTAAAATTTTAGTTCCCTTATGGTGTCTTTATATAGGCCTGATGTTTTTTTTACAGCATACTCTAAAATTTATCACATTTGGCCCACATATATAGCTTCATTTGGCTAAGTTACTGGTATTTAGAGGGAATAAGATTTAGGTCTCTACTAGCAGCATGCTCTTTAATGTCTTTTATTTTCCTGACACAATAGTATTTCTAAATTAATATTCTGTTGCTTTTAAAGAAATGAGAGAAAAAGGAGAAAAGAGATGGATTTGACTAAAATACTGTTGTAAAAATAAGCATAGGTTACTAGAGCTTCTGTCGGGTTGCTATTCCCTTTTTATCGGTTTAATGTATTGGCTCCTCATAATATAAGGGGCCTCCTAAGACTATATTACTTAGTAGTATTTTACTTACCTCAAAATGTCCTTATCCTAGTACATCATTCGCCTACTCATTAATGTTGTTTTTCATTCAACAAAGGGTTCTTCCACATGTAGTTTGTGTCAGATATTGTAATGAGTTTTGAGAATAATAAGATGAATAAATTCAGTTGCCATGTTTGTTCTCAAGCAACATCTAGTCTGTCCGCAAAGACAGATCCATCAGAGTCAACTACACGTGTGGTATTAAGCAGTGACAGTTTTCTGTTCAGCAAACATTTAATGAGTGTGTGTCATGTGGCAGGCACAGTGATAGCAGTGAAGTTACAAACATACCTAAGTCTAGGTTGTGCCTCTTAAGGAACTCAGAGACTCTTTGACAAATGGAGGTGTAAGCATTTGTCTTGACCATGGCTGTTAGAATTAGATTCATGGTTCTGGGAAGCACAGAGGAAGGGCTGTTTACCTGTGGGGGGCTAGGAGTAACAAAGGGACTGCTACTACCTGACTTGGGCAATGCTGAATGAGAAACATGCTTGGCAATAACAACAAAAAAGTAAGTTGATTGGACTAGAGAAACTGCACAGTAGAGAGAACTTAATTTGTCTTCTGTCCTTTTGGTAGCCACACAGAATGTTATATTAAAGAATTTGGAATTTTTCTTGAAAATGACATGCGGCTATACAGGGACTTTAAGTGGATCATGTTAGTTTTTAAAAATACTTACTCCAGGAGTGCAGGAGACCTCCTAGAAAGGGTTAAGGCCAGAGGCCAGAAGACTTCTCATTAACAAGAAATTTCACCGTTACGGACCGTGGCCGCTGGCTCTGTGTTGAAAGTTGGCAGTTTATTTGATCAACTGAATTCAAGTTCCTATAATTTTCTGGGCTCTGTGTTGGGATCTGAGACTATGAAGCGGCTGTGACATGGGCCTTCCCCATAGGCATTTTCTGGCAGACAAGTGTAAAAATGATTCATAGTCCCCCTCCCTGAGGTTGTTAGAGTTGATCTTTAGCTGTGTTGGACTTATTGAAGACCTTTCCTCAATTTGCCTTCCACATATTTTTTCAATTAAGTTAAGCTTAATAGAGAGTTTCATTGGTTTATACCTAATGGGTGTTTTAAAATTATACATCATATTCCTAGAGACCAGCAGTTTATAAAAGACACGCTATAGAAAAAGTGAAATATGTGTGAAAGTGTCGTGTGCCTATGAACTTTGGACCCTCAGAGGTACCTCATGTTCACTATAGATAAATAATGATAAATAATAAAGGAAATCATTTCAGTGGAATTACTGATCTTCTAGCAGGTTTTGCTGTTATTTATTTTCCTAATCCACAAATACTGAGAGCTCTGTTATGGGACAGACTCCACTATACTTTGATAGTAAGAAAAGTTTGCAAAGATTTTGGATATCACCCTTAGAGTCAGCACTGATGTGTTCACACCTGGCCTCTAGTTATAGGTTCATAAACTCCTGATGGTTTTAGCTCGGTGCTGGCCTGTAGCCCATGTTAGTTTCGAAGGCTTAGCATACTTGGGTATTTTCAAGTCCAGTGACCTTGGTCTTTGCAGGTTTCTGTTAGGACCTGATCTGCTTACTCAACATCACTAATCATCAGGGAAATGAAAATTAAAACCACAGTGAGATACCACCTCACACCTGTCAGAATGTCTGTTATTAAAAAGACAAGAAATAACAAGTGCTGGAGAGGATGTGGAGAAAAGGAAACCTCATGCACTGTTGGTGGGAAGGTAAATTGGTGCAGCCACTGTGGGAAATGGTATGAAGGTTCCTCAAAAAGTTAAAAACAGAACTACCATATGATTCAGTAATTGTGCTCCTGGGTATTTATTTGATGAAAACAAAAACGCAAATTAGAAAAGATATATGCACCCCTATGTTCATTTCAGCATTATTCACAATAGCCAAGATATGGAAGCAACCTAAGTGCCCATCAATAGACAAATGGAAAAAGAAGGTTTGGTATATATATGCAATGGAATCTTTCTCAGCCATAACAAAAGAACAAAATCTTTCCATTTGCAACAGCATAAATGAACCTAGAGGGCATTATGCTAAGTGAAATAAGTCAGACTGATAAGTGAAATACTGTATAATTTCATTTATATGTGGAATCTAAAAAACAAAACAAATGATCAAGCAATAGAAACAGAGTAATAGATACAAAGAACAAACAGGTAGTTGCTAGAGGGGAGGAGGTGGAGGGGAGGAAATAACTAGATAAGGGAGATTAAGAGGTACAGACTTCCAGTTGCAAAATACATGAGTCATGGCTATGATATGTACAGTGTGGGGAATATAGTCAATAACTATGTAATGTCTTTGTATGATGATATAACTAGACTTAATGTGGCAATCATTTTGAAATGTACAGAAATATCAAATTACTATGTTGTATAACAAGAACTAACATAGTGTTGTAGGTCAGTTGTACTTCAAAACAAACAAACAAACTCATAGAAAAAGAGATCAGATTTGTGGTTACCAGAGGCAGATGGAGGAAGGAGAGGGAATTGGATGGAGGCTGGCAAAAGGTAAACACTCCCAGTTATAAGGTAAATAAGTACTAGGGATATAATGTACAACATGATAAATATAATTAACACTGCTGTTGAAGAGTAAATCCTAAGGGTTCTCATCACAAGGAAAATGTACCTTTTCTATTTCTTTAATTTCGTATCTGTATGAAATGATGGATGGTCACTAAACTTAGTGTGGTAATCATTTCACGATGTATTTAAGTCAAGTCATGTTGTACCTTTTAAACTTACACAGCGCTGTATGTCAATTATATCTCAGTAAAACTGGAAGAAAAAAAAGGCGTGATCTGCTTCCAACCATTGCTGATGTGACTGATTAATAACTTCAGCATATGTGTGGGAATGACTACTGGTGTGATGTAATTTTTCTGCTCTCCTTTTAGATTGGATTTAAGTAAATTGTGGTGTCAAAATAAGAACTTATTCAAAAGGTTAGCATAAGTCTGCTTGCCAGTGAGGAACACAAGAAAATATAGGTTCCGGGATTTCCCTGATGGCGCAGTGGTTAAGAATCTGCCTGCCAATGCAGGGGATATGGGTTCGAGCCCTGGTCCGGGAAGATCCCACATGCTGCGGAGCAGCTAAGCCCGTGCGCCACAACTACTGAGCCTGCGTGCTGCAACTACTGAAGCCCACATGCCTAGAGTGCGTGCTCTGCAGCAAGAGAAGCCACCGCAACGAGAAGCCCTCACACTGCAACGAAGAGTAGCCCCGGCTTGCTGCAACTAGAGAAAGCCCGCATGCAGCAATGAAGACCCAATGCAGCCAAAAATAAAATAAAGTAAATTAAAAAAAAAAGAGAGAGGGGCTTCCCTGGTGGCGCGGTGGTTGGGAGTCTGCCTGCCGATGCAGGGGACGCGGGTTCGAGCCCTGGTCTGGGAGCATCCCACATGCTGCGGAGCAACTGGGCCCGTGAGCCACGTCTACTGAGCCTGCGCCTCTGGAGCCTGTGCTCCGCAACGGGAGAGGCCGCGACAGTGAGAGGCCCGCGCTCGGCGATGAAGAGTGGCCCCCGTTTGCCGCAACTGGAGAGAGCCCTCGCACAGAAACGAAGACCCAACACAGCCAAGAATGAATGAATGAATAAATAAATAAAACCCTTCTTTGTTTAAAAAGAAAAAAAAAAGAGTCCATCTGCCAATGCAGGGGACAAGAGTTCAATCCCTGGTCTGGGAAGATCCCACATGCCACGGAGCAACTAAGCCCGTGTGCCGCAACTTGAGCCTGCTCTCTACAGCCTGCGAGCCACAACTACTGAAGCCCGTGCGCCTAGAGCCCGTGCTCCGCAACAAGAGAAGCCACCGCATTTGAGAAGCCTGCGCACTACAAGGAAGAGTAGCCCCCACTCACCACAACGAGAGAAAGCCTGTGCACAGCAACGAAGACCCAGAGCAGCCAAAAATAAATAAATAAATTAAAAGAAAAGCAAATATAGGTTCTGTAAAACACATGTTAGATAGTGGTTGAATGCTGGACTTGAAAACGGACAACACTGAATCCTGCTCTTGTCTCCAGTATGAATTTGTTGTATGATTTCAATTTCCTTATCTACAAAAGAAGATAGTACCTACTTTAAAATGTAGGATGGTTGAGAGGATGAAGTCAGATTATGTAGAAGATAGTGTGTGAAAAAATATTAGTAAATACCTGTGAGTAAAAGTAATAATGTGTAATGCTTACATCATTCTAAGCATGCTTCCTTATTTTTTAAATTGACATCTCCAGTTTCTAAGTAAGCCACCAATTGGACCAGTTACTTTGGCTACGGAAAGTACTTCCATTAGGAGATCAGAATGTTAAAGTGAGGTTAATAATTGTTCACGATTTGGTTGTAAAATTAAAAGTACTTAAATAAGTAGGGTTTAACACAACCTATTCATACCTGATAGTCCCAGTAGAAAAAAATAGCAGAAGATAGAAAAAAAAAAATCTAAAAAACAAGACAGAAGGATATGTTTGTGTGTATATGTATGACGTTTTGCCAAAAACACATATAACTCTGATATCTGGCATTGAGTATTTACTCCCTGAGCTAGCTTTAGAAGTTCTAGTTATTAGATTTTCTGTTTAGTTCCTGACAATACCCTACATTTTAAAAAAATACAAAGGGGAGGAATTAATTTTAGTATCAATATTTTGAGTTTTATTAGTAGGAAGATACTTGAAAATCTTGTTTTTAGGATTTAGAACACTCTGGTTCTAAGTTTTTACATAATTTGTAAAAGTGTTGGATAATAGTACTCAGCTATTAGAAAAAGACACTTTAAAATATGTTCATAATAAGCACAGTGTTATAGAATTAGTGTGATAATTTTTATTTTTACAGGTGCTAGTATATGATTTAGGTGGACCCATTAAAATAAAGAAAATTTTTATTTATAATTGTATTAAAATATCCAGTTAGAAATGTAAGTAGATTCCACCATTGCTGAGGAAACAGATTTCCTTTCACAAGGTCTAGCTAATTGGATTATTCATTATTTTATTTCCCTCTTCAATAAAAAATTTTAGAATTTAGAATAAAAATCACCTGCAGTAGATGGTAAATTAGTTTTATGGCATGGAACTCTGCCATAAGTGAGGAAATATTGCTAAGAACATATGAGTCAAATAGAACTTAAAAATAGTAACATTTTTCTTCTAATTTTGTTATATCGTCAAGTTGGATACTTTTCGAAAAAGCCCAGTATAAGAAACACTACTAAATATAAACAGACAAAGGCTTCTAATAGCTTTATTTGAATTCCTTTTTCTAACTTAAATCAGTGAAGAAAATGGCTTACTCAGAGTCAGTTTTTCTGATATACAATTGGTTAGTGTAGAGATTACATTATGAATGTCACATTTAATTTAAAACTAAAGAGAGAAATAGCATTATCACAGAGAATGTGCTCTTTTGTGAATGTCAAGTGCAACTTGTTGAAGGTCTTTTGAAAAACAAGACTGTACGTTAGTTATGCATGCCTGGAGCACCTACCAGTTTGGCATACAGATGCCAAGTACACTATTGATCTGCACTGTTTATAATGCAGGTTGGCTCTTGGAATGACACTTGGCTCTATTTTCCATTTGAGAGGAATGAGTCTGTGCTTCGGAATGGATCCAAAGCCCCTGAAAATTTGCTTAGAAATAACATTCTTGCCTAGGAAGTTGGTTTTCACTTTCCATGTTTGCGTTTTACCTAGTAACAGTGGAGTTTCTAGAGAGGCCTTTTCTCTCTGTGCTGCATTTTTCTTCTCAAATCTTGATTTTCCTTAAGAAACAGGTGTCTTTTTGTTAGGATGGTGCTACACAACTGAGAATGTTGTCATACGTTGTTAGCCTGCTCATTTCTGTTCCCTTCTTGGCCTTTCACATGGGTTATTGGGAGGGTTAGGAGGGTTCATTCGTGGAAAGTTCTTATACAGTTCCTAGGACATGGTCAGTTATCAGTAGGGCAGGTGGTGAGTATTATCTCGATTAGAGAGATGAGGGAAATGAGTCGTGGAAATATCAGCTCGTTAGTACAGAGACATCATTGGGCCTCATGTACAGTGACATTTTAGGAAACATCCAGGCCATCCTTGTCTCCTTAACTGTGGCCCATTGGCTTGTCATGACCCCATAGCTCCAAAGCTAAAAGTCCAGCCATCAGGGTAATTAGGTAGTGTTCCTTGGCATCTTAGGCAAAATCTAGTAAAAAATATGGAAAATCCAGACATGATGAAATCATGAGAATGAATATAAAAGATGAAAGTAGAAGAGTCATCAGATCTTTTATCAGTATTCTTATGATTAATCTTTGGTTATTCCAGCTGTTAGTGTCATCACCATCATCAACATCATCATCACCATCACTTCATTTCTCTGGTTTAACAGAATTTAAAGTGATGTGTGAGAATGGAATGAGTTACTGGCAATTAAAAGGATAATTGGATATAGTGAATTCATAATGCTGCCGGTGCACTGAAGGAAGCTTCCCCTTCTCTCAAATGAAAGTGCCTTTGCCTTTGGTGGGTGTGCTGGATAACATGTCCTCAGGCACCAACTAAAGGATTAAAGGATAACTGGTTTAGTTCCACTTTACGTTAGGACTGGTTGGACTGTTTCTTTCAGGAGACAAGCATTATAACGTTTTTATCTGCAGAGAGGAGTTCATTTTTGCTAATTACACCACAGAGAATATTTGAGCAAAATGTTTAGTTGCTTTATATAGCTTACCAGTCCACCTGTTTTGTAAGTAATTGTAATTAAAAGGAAGAGGAACAGAATTAAAGTGTACTGTTGTTAGACGTCACTTTCATCTTTTAGTTTGATAGTTTAGCCTGGTGAACGTGTTTTGGTAATTTTACTCATTCTCAAGTTTCACCTCTGGTCACTGGGTTAGACATTGGACAGAGGTTAATATTTGTCACGTGATATGTTGCAGCACTTGAATAGTAACAGCTTTATTAGTAATTCTCATAAGCCATCATATTTAACACTGATTCTGTGTGAAAGTCTATTATGAGCCCAGAGGCACAAGGATATGCCCGTTTTGGAGAGAAAAGTAGGAAAAAGTTTCTCTCTTCAAATATATAGCATGTATGGGACAAACCAAGGTAATTCATATTCATTTTTACTTTCAAAAATCAGACTTTTACGTTAGTAAACGTTTCCTTATGTTAACTACTTAATTTTTATTTATTGTTTGACTCCATTTTCAGTTTTCCCTGCTAACTGGCTTGTCTAAAAAATTCAAAGAAGATAATTATGGCCCCCTTGTGGTGAAATAATGTAAATTCTCAAGATTGAAGAATAACTATTTTTTTCTAAAAAAATTAATTCTTGAAAATTCAAAAACTATAGCTTCAAAACTCATAAAATAGTTTGATGAATAATAAAGACATAAGTTCACTGAACATATATTTAATTAACCTGTGGCCAAATACCTAATGTTTTACATGAAGAGATAAATGTTCATGCTTATGTGAATAAAATATTTGAAAAATTATATTCCTTACCCTACCTTCTGTGATATTTTAGTTCAGATATATTAATAAGGTAGTTTAAAAAAGTATGTCTCATATGATGATGAATCTGTTAACTATATATTATTTAACACTTCAAACCTAGTAAGATAGTAGGATGTGAAACAGCCTATGTATATGCTTTTGGTAATTAAATCTTAACATTTTAATTAAAAGAATTATCTAGTTTCTCATATAATCCTACTTAGTTTTGATTAGGAGAGGCATCTTGCACCATTTCAGAGAAAATAAACATTAAGGAAAGTAAATTTTTGAAGTTTTTTCTCCTATGTTCAGTTTTATGTTTTGCATAAGGGTTCAAGAGGTTGATATCAGGAGACATCTTAATATATTCATCATATATCTTAATATATCCATCATATATCTTAATATACCATCTTAATATATGCATTATATATCTTAATGCATATTTCAATTAATAATTTATTATAAATGGAACAAGCAGTTTTTCTTTTCACAGTGTAGTAAGACTTTAAATTATTTATACTGACAAAAATATTGACCTGGAGGTTTGTGTCTTACCTTTTGGAAATGACTATATATACATAGAAAAAATAATCTAGATTTGGGCCAATTGCTCTCTAAAATAGAATGTGAAAAGTTATGTAAGCTTGTTTTATATATAAATCTTTCTACTTAAAATATGAAAACAGATGGTAGTGAACTAAGCAGGAATAAATCATGTTATGCAAATATTACTACTATCTGTGAGTTGTTTTAGTGAAACATAATCTTTTCGGTTTTGATGTGGTTGTAAGAGTGGAAAGGAAAAATAGAACCTGCAATGTATCGTATGTGCCAATGACAGACGTTCAAAGGCTGTCCCGATGCGTGCCAATTTGATATTACTATTTTCATCAGGTCTGCTTTACTTGATCTCATGGGATAAACTTCCATTTTCAGTGAAAAAATGGAAGAGCTAGCAGAAATTAAATGAGTACTTCAGCAAAGGTCACAAAGAATTTATCAGAGCTTTGCTAGATTAAAAAGTATCTGTGAAAAAAAAAAGTATCTGTGAAGGTAAAAGTAATCTCTGGTTTTAGAAGTTAGAACACGAGGGAGATTTCTTAGATGCTGGTAATTCTGTTTTGATGTGAATGCATTATACGAGTACTTCCTTCTTGTTGAAATCATTATGCTTTATACACTTTTCTGTATGGATACTAGTTTTCAACAATAAACTAACTTAAAAAGTGAAAAAAATATTTGTGAACACCTGAAGAAAATTATAGAAATGTTCTAAGATGCTTTAGAATTAATTCTTTCATCTAAAATAAATTTTATGAAGTGTTTCTTTTCTATAATTAGCTCAAAGTCAGGAAAGAAAAAGTTGTCTTCTCAATGACCCGTTAATTGCTTCCATGTTGTAAGAAATTATCTACCCAGTTTTAAATGTTTCAACATTTCTGCCTGAAAGCAATCCTGAAGCATCTATATTAGTTTATTAGTTTTTTTTTCTTATATATTTCAGATGTTATAGTAGAAACAACATGGACTGTACTTTACCCTGAATTTTGTGAAAATGAGAGCAATTACTATAGGCTTTGCAGTCTTAGATAACACATGAGAAAGTCTATAGCTCTATAGCATAAGGTTTGGTACATGATTTGTTTTCAATAAAAGTTTGTATATTCTTTTTCTCCCATGGAGATCTTACCTCAGTCTACAGTTGGAAATGGATGGATTTTCTGACTTGCTGGCAACACAAAGAAGGGAACATTTGTTACTTTGAAATATGCAGCATTTTATGAAAGCATTAGCCAGATGAAAAATCTTTATGTTATGGATGACACTTATCAATGTGATGTGATTATGGGCCAAATGAGGGTGGTATTCTAATTTGAGGTGCTAGTTAGTTTTAAATTTTAATATTGTGACTATTTAAATTTGTAATACTGGCAAAATTATTTTGGAAACAATAAGTGCATGCATTCTCTTTGGCCTCATACTCCCGTTGCTGGGTATATATCGTCAGAAAATAATTTATAGAGTAGGAAAGCTACAAAGCCACAAACATAGAATAGTAAACAATTGTCTATACATAATAATAGGATATTTAGAATTTTAATTTATCCAGTGGGTAGAGTATTTTATAATTTAAAAACAAATATTATGAAGCATTTGTTTCAATATAGACAGTGTGTCATGGGATCAAGTAAAATTTTGAAAGTGTATACATACCATGATTACCATTATTTATTAGAATACCATTATTTATTATTGTACAATTGAACAAAGAGTACAAGAATTAGGAAAAAATGCAAACATCTGTTGGATTAAAGTGGTGGAATTTGGGGGGATAATGTTCCTTTAATGTTGTTATTTTTGTTCTTTCCACTTGGACAGGGTGAGGTGGAGGGCGAGAGTACATAATAAACTTCAAAGCAGTTTCTTTTTAATTAGACCAATGACATTTTCCCTGGCATACTGATACCTGTTTACCTTACAATGTGATTTTTTTTTTTTTTTGGTGACATTATATTACAGTTTTACAAAATTGAGGTGCTTTGCTACAGGGCTCTGTCTGTCTGGTTCTCCCCAAAACATATCACTGAAATTTGACCTAACCGTCTCTTAGAAAATGTAAAAGGTAAATGTCAGTTATTTAATAAGCACAGTTGATGTGGCAACAAATATGAATCGAACCTTCTAGGTTTGGTGGCTTACTTGCATTTCTGATTTCCCCTTCTTGTGCCCAATTCTAGCTACATTGACATTGAGTGGAATCTGTCTCCATCCGGGCTTAGGGTTGGAGGGTTCTTACACGAATGCATAGGTGAGCAGTCTGTGTAAGCAGAGTGGGTAAAATGTAAACATTTACTTTTTTTCCTCTTCTGGTTCAAGTCCTTTCCAGCCTCCCACAGAGGGGCATGACCTGTCTGCAGGGTCTTGGCACTGTGCTCTAGGGCGTGAAGCACAAACAACAAAAGGCCGGCTGGGGAGGCAGATTTAATTAATTTTATCAAGTGCCCTACCACCTCATTAAAAGAACATTTCAAGGGGAACATTTGCTAATGTGGCTTTTTGAGGATTCATTTATTCCACAAGCGTTTAGCCAGAGCCTTCTATGTACCGGAGGTACAGATGTAGGAATATAAAGATGAATTTGACCTGGTCCCTACCTCAAGTAGCTTATATAAGGGAAAAGTTTGTCCTGCTTAATTTTAAGCCTCCCCAAAATGCAAATAGCTTCTTCTCTTTTTATACTACATAGAAAGAAAGCCAAGGATGCTTTTTAATATACTGGTATTCTCGGATATATATTTCCAGTAGATGTAAATTACATTTCACAAAAGCTAGTCTGTATATTTCTAGAAGTAAAACTGGCATAATGTCTCTCTTCCTTCCTTCCTTCCTTCCTTTCCTTCCTTTCCTTCCTTCCTTCCTTCCTTCTTTCCTTTTCTTGTAAGAAAATTTGAAAGCAATCTTTTCAAGTAACATTAGCATGATAGAGAATACAAGATTGGGGTTGTAACTATTTGGACACTAAATTTCTTCCTTTAGTTTTTTTTTTTTTTTTTTTTTTTCTTCCTTTAGTTTTAATTGAGAGCCAGTACATGGTTTCTATGATTTCTTTTTTAAAGACAAATTTTTTGTATCTGTCAAAGTGAAACATATGTATACACTATGATCCTGCAGTTCCACTCTTAGATACATTCCTAGTAGAAATATCTAAGCTGCCAAAAGACATGCACTAGAATGTTCATAGCAGCACTATTTTTTATAAATTTTATTGAAGTATAGTTGATTTACAATGCTGTGTTTAATTTCTGCTGTCTAGCAAACCGACTCAGTTATACATATATATATATTCTTATTCATATTCTTTTCCATTATGGTTTATCACAGGATATTGAATTCCCTGTGCTCTACAGTAGGACCTCGTTGTTCATCCATCCTATGTATAATAGTTTGTATTTGCTAATCCCAAACTCCCAATCCTTCCCTTCCCCTCCCCACTCCCCTCCCCCTTGGTAACCACAAGTCTGTTCTGTGTATCTGTGAATCTGTTTTTCTTTTGTAGTAGGTTAATTTGTGTCCTATTTTAGATTCCACCTATAAGTGATATCATATGGTATTTGTCTTTCTCTTTCTGACTTACTTCACCAAGTATGATAATCTCTAGGTCCATCCATGTTGCTGCAAATGGCATTATTTCATTCTTTTTAATGGCTGAGTAGTATTCCATTGTATATATGCACCACATCTTCTTTATCCATTCAACTGTTGGGGGACATTTAGGTTGTTTCCATGTCTTGGCTACTGTAAATAGTGGAAGCACTATTTTTAATAGCACTAAACTAGAAGCAACCCAAATGTCCATCAATAGTAAAATGGAAACATAAATTGTGGTACATTTATCACATGGGACTATCACATGGTAGTGAAAACAGGCAACCATAAGGACAAAACTGTAACATAGCATTGAGTGAAGGAAGCTAGACACCACAGGTGGATACTACTCTCTGATTCCGTATCAATAAAATATAAAAGAGGCCAAACTACACTGTGGGATTAGCAGTTAGCATTGAGGTCACCCTTTTGGGGGAGATGGTAGTGCCTGGAAGGGAGCACAGAGAGGGTCTTTGGGAGCTGCTCGTTACATGGAGTTTTTTCACCTGGGTGCTGAGTACACAGATGTGTTTAGTTTTTGAAAATTCACCGAGTTTTATACTTATGAGATATGACCTTTTCTGCGTATATGTTATACTTCCACACAAAGCTTCAAAATTAACAGTTAAAGTAAGTGAATATATGGGAAAATGTAACAGGAAATGGAGCTGTGCTCCAAACATTCATGTTCCTCATCCACTGAACTCCGGAAGTAAATGAAGACCTCACCTATTAGAAAAGACAGAGGCTGTCTATTCAGAGCTTTCTATAGCAGCCACCGTCACTTGCATTTGGCAGAGACTCAGGGGTAAGGAGGGGAGTGGGACAGCATTACGGTAAAAAAAAGAGAAAAGGAAAGCTTCCGGTATGCTGTGATTGGAGGATGTTGGCAGAGGAAGCTGAGGTGGGCTGGTGAGAAGTGGGGCATCTTATGTGATTGGCTTGGGGAGCATAGATGGCTTTCTCTGTTTGATCCTGAGTTGGAAGCCAGGGCAAGAATATAGAGACTGGTGGTCTTTAACCAAGTTCTGATAGTACTGGGCAAGTTGCTGCAGAGTTGTGGTATGGTTTCCCAAGTTGGTTGCTTCAGAAGTTGTGGGTCACAGTTCTGTTGTCACTTGTGGTCCGAGGGGTCTGTTTGAATATTCAGTCTCATCATAGAAGGAGTCATGTAGAAGTTGAATCATTAGACAGGGTACAAGGAAAGTGATGTGTTCTGCTGGAGCCTCACATTTGGTGCAGTTTGGATCTAAGGCTTGGTCTCTTGTATTTGGGGGGCTAGACCTGTAATTTATCAGTTTCCCTCAAAGTAATTGGACTGTGAGAAAGTACCTACTAAGTCCATACACACTGAACTAATCTAAGAGATTTATAATGGAAAGATCATTTACATATGTAAAGCAGTAGGCATATCTTATTCAACAATTGGACATTCTCTTTTTTGATGAGTTTGTTCAGAAATAGCCATTAAATGCTGCAAAAAAAAAAAAAAAAAAAAAAAGCAGCAGCAGCCAGGATTCTCTGTGACCATATATTTGGAGTAGTGGTTTTCAATCTGTCTGAACATTAGAATCACCTAGGGAGCGTTTAGAACTGCCATGGTCCTGGTCGTACCAGCAAACATAGAGATGCCAGTGCAATTGATAGGGTGTGGGACCCAGGCGTTGTTTTTTTTTTCATTTGTTTGTTTTTTTAAGATCCCCTTGTGTTTTTAGTGTGTGGCTAGTATTGAGATCCACTGGTTTAGAGCAAAGGTTGTAAAATTAATAACAATACAATAATAATAATAACAAATAAAAAGTTTGATGGCATGCTGATTCCTGATATTCTATCCAGTATTTTACCTACACTCTTTAATTAAATTATCACCAGCATCCTTTGAGGTAGTTGTTGTTATCTGCTTTTTAAAGATGAGGAATCTAAAGCTCATAGTAATTAAATAGGTTGTCTATAGCAATTAAGTAATTTATCTAAAGTCACACAACTATAGGTACATGAGTCCTTATTTACAGAGACAAAATCTGACTTAAATTAAATAATGCCTTTAAAATCTGACTTAAATATTTTCCCACACAGTATGAATATTCAGACATTTCACTGTGTTTAATACTGGGTTCTGGGAATATTAATATAATATATAGAATATTCATCTGTATATACTCATCTATAACGTTCCCTTCTAAAGTTTAAAAAAGGAGTAAATTCCAAACTCTGGCCTCAAATTTTTAGATAAAGGATTATGAAGGAGGAATAAGAACAGAAGCAGGTCTAATCAAATCTAGAGGAATCCCTCTTAACCACTAGGTTATACTGCTATCATGTGATGTTTTTATTAAGCTATGTTAATCTAATAAATTTTCTTCTTCATTCTAGGAACATGTTTATCCAGAGAACCCAAACCAGTCACTATGATTGATAGGCCTATAATTTCTGGTTTAGAAGAGATCTTAATAGCTTGTTAAACCAATCACCAATCAGATACTTGATGCTATTCTGTCTTCTCAGGACTCAAAACCTATGCTAGAGCCTTTCCCAGAATCAATACCAAACACTCAGCTTTGTCGTTTATACAATTTATTTTCTTTTCCTTTCGTAAGATCAGTTGCACTTGTGTATCTCGGCTTTTAAAGCCCTTTTCCTGTTCTCTGTGAGCCACTTAAGACCATGATAGTAGTTTTGGCTGACTAATTTTTAACTTCTCCCAGACTTTCAGGCTGAAGGTCCTGAGCTTATTTAGAATAACTAACTTTGCTCTCACAAAGTGGAGGAATGGATAATGTTTTATTATTTTTTCAACTCTTTATATCCTAGAGACTATATTTACCTCTATGGCAACACCTTTTTTATTAATTTTATTAACCTATAGCCAAGATTTTTTAGAAAGGTATTTTTAATTATTAACATGAAATTCCGAGAGCAAAAAATAACAAGGTAGTGTAAATTTGTTCACTGTCCTTGTGCAAATAAGAATTGTAATCTTTTATGTATTTTATATAATGCAAGGGGAGGACCTCATAAGACAGTTTTTATATTACAAGTTAAACTGAGCACTCTGTCTGGTTCAACTGATTCTTTAATTAGAAGGACTGTTAAAAATATCCAGTACATAATAAAGTAGATAAAAACATACAATTTGAGGTTTAATTGAGAGGTGCAAAATAACAGCCGGCTAAGAGACTTTCTAGGTCTAATATTATTGGATTAAGCCTCTGAATCCCATATTTCTTCTTCCTTTAAGATATTAATTGCTTTGTTTCTCGGGATCTGTTCTGATTTCTAATATGATGGATGATTGAATGGGCCCCTTCCTCGTCTGTACTCAGGAAGCCTGCTCCATTGGTCCTGTAGCTCAATTGCTTTTTAATCGATCACTCTGAAGAGCTGATATGCTAGCAGAATGACAAAAAGTCTCAGAACCTGCACACCTGTCTGAGAAGTTAAATCACTTCTTCCATTTCTCCAAAAAGAATGGGTAATAGGAGAAGCCTTAGTCCCAGAAAGGAGGTCTAGGTAATATATAATAATCCCTTACCTCATCTAAAATGCACTTCAGTCTCTTTCCTTTCAATCTCCTGTGAGGGCAAATGAGAAAATATGTATGAAATGCCCAGCAGAGTGTGAGTCAGCCCCAATGAATGGTGGCTGTAGAGCAGCGGAGGTGGCTGTGGTCATGTTGGTGACAGCATTTTGAGCTATTCGTACTTCTTCAATCAACGAGAATCAATGAGTCTTTAGTGTAAGAAAGTCATAAGTGGACCATAAATGAACTATTATTTACGCGTGTTTTGCAAAAGATGTCTAAGAAGAACTGACTACCTAGTAAGCCAACTAAACAACTACCTAGGACACAATTTTTAAAATATAATTTTATATTTGGTATTAAAACAACATTAAAGTAGAATAATGTTGGGTTTTCTAACGTGTACTTTACATTTGGGAGTTGGTTTTATTTTGAATGATGAATAAGCTATTATCTTTATCGCATTTAGTTTCTCTACAGACGTTAGTCCTACTCCAAGTCTACATTTGCATCGAGAGCCATGATAAATATGCATGGGTGCTCGATTAAATGGGTCATTGCTAGCCATTTTAGAAATATCCTTATGTTGAAAGAAAATAAGAATCAGAAGGAACACCTCTGTCTACTCAACACATTAATAAACCAGCAGTTTAAAAACTGTCTTCTGGTAGAGGATGGGTCGACATTCCTTTATGTAGGTCGGTTGTATCCCCAAAGGAAAAGCTTGGTTGCATGTCTTATAATACTTCTTTTCAGTGTATTTGTATATGTATGTGTGTGTGCACATATGAAGTATACAAATATCAAATAGCACCTATTTTTTCATGATCATAGTGAGTAGGCTTTTTTCTTAAACTCTGTTAGGTCCTGGATTCCCTTGGAAAATTGGTATAAGATATGGAGCTTTTCCCAGAAAAATTGTTATATAAATGCCTACACAAAATTTTGCGGACAGTTTCTAGAGATTGATGAGTCCAATTCTGGTAAGCAGTTCATGAATCTCAAAGTCAGCACCATTCTTCAGTGAACTTTGAGTTGGGAGGAAAATCCAAGCGATTAAATTAATTTTCTAGTGAATTTGTAGAAGTACAGAGTAGATAAGCCACTCAACTACCTTTTTTAGGCGGAATAAAAAAGCCTAGTTCTTAATTCTTATATTAGCAATTTCTTCCCTTATTTCCTGGCTGTATCCATAGTGATTTAACTCTGTAATCAGCAGAGCCTGTAGAATGTGTTCTACATTGCATAACTACTTCTGATCATAATTCTTACTGCTCCTTGCATTATTTCTGTCAATTTATTTTCCACATTTGGCCACTTTTCTCAGCAAAATAACAAGGTCACAGACAAAATTTAATGTATAAATGTGAAAACAGAAAAAGTTAAGAGAGAACAATTTTTGTATAATTCTACGTACTAACTTCTTGTCATGAATATCAACCAGTGAATGTATTTTTACATTAGACAGTCTTATCAAGCATGAATTTTGTCTCATTAGTGATCTAAGTTTGTTTTCCAGCAGTGAGACATTCCAGCTTAGTTTTGAATTTTACATCCAAATGGGAGCAGAGATTTCATCTGTCATTACACATTTTAGCTTTGCTGAGGAGAAGATCCAGGTGCCATGTGGAGAGAAATGTGGCCTGGGGATGAGTAAACAGCCACTACATGATTGATGAACAGGAGCAGTTCACACAATTTCTGTTGAGACAGGGAGCTACGTCTCCTCAGACCTCTATGAACTATCAGCTGTGGGCTGACTGAGAAGTAGGTCCTGTCTTATTTCCTATCCTTCCCAACATGACAGGAAAAAATGCTCCTTGAATCGAAACAAATCATTTGACCCGTAGGTAACAGTAGATCAAAATGATTTTATGAACCCTACAAGGAAATGAATGTTGTGAGGACACCAGAATATTTCTGTTGTGAAGGTCTTCTTGGAAATTAGTGTGTTGATTCAGATAGACTCTGAAACGGGAATATCTGAGTTAAAAACCAGATGCGGTCATTCGCTGTGTGGCCTTGGGCTAGTTATATAACTTGCTAAACCCCAGTTTTTTTCATCTGTCAAACAGGGGCAATGATTATCCCCACAGTATCAGTTTTGTGTGAGGACTGAATTAGTTAATGCCTGATGTATAGTAAATAAGCTTTCAATGAATACTAGCTATTCTTATTTTTAAAGTTAAGGTCATGAAAAATGTTCCTCCATAATTTTATAAATCTGCATGCACTTAGGATTAAAAAAATTACTAGCAATAATTATTTATTCATTCAGCGCAGATGTTTGAGTGGCCCCCACGTAGCAGACACTGCTCTAGATCCTAGGCAAATAGCAGTGGATGAAACAGTGACAGGAGTGGGGCTGAGGGAGGTTGCTAGGGTAGGATGATGATATGGAATATTCGAGTAGACCATTGAAGTAAAGTAAGGGAAGTGAAGGGAAGAGCATTCCAGGCAATGGATCTTTGGATGCAGTAAGGCTCCAAGGCCAGAGTGTGCCTGGCCTGTTCCAGGAACCGGAAGGAGGCCAGAGAGGTAGTGGTAGGAATGTCACCACGGGAGATGAGGTGGAAGGTGATGGTGGAAGCAGAGGGCGCGTCACGTCAGACCTTCCATAACAGGCAGAAGAAAGGGAAGCCACTGGATGATTTTGAGCAAGAGAGTGACATATCTGATTTATATTGTAAGAAGGATCACTGCAGCTATGTGTGGACAATGGGGGATCTTCATGGAATCAGGAAGATCACTTAGGAGCAATTGAAGTGGTTTAAGGCAGAAATGATGGTGTTTGGGACCAGCCTGGTAGTGGTTAAGGTTTAAAAAAAAAAGACCTGATAATCATAAGTTAAATACCTACCATGCACGAGATGCTTTCTATATATATTGTCTAATCCACACAACAGCCCTAAAAGGGAAATCTCGGGTTTCCCTGGTGGCGCAGTGGTTGAGAGTCCGCCTGCCGATGTGGGGGACACAGGTTTGTGCCGCGGTCCGGGAAGATCCCACATGCTGTGGAGCGGCTGGGCCCGTGAGCCATGGCCAATGAGCCTGCGCGTCCGGAGCCTGTGCTCCGCAGCGGGAGGGGCCACAACAGTGAGAGGCCCGCGTACCGCTAAAAAAAAAAGGGAAATCTCATTACTATTCAGAGGGTATGATTTGCCCACAAGGTCATACAACTGAAGTGCAAGTGTGGCGTGATGCTCACAGTGTTCCCTTATTTCTACATCCAGACGTAAAAGAGAAAAGAAAAATGACAAGTACTGCACATTGATCACGTTGCCCAGCTAAGTAAACTTTTCTTTTCACATATACTGTGTTTAGTTTACTTTTCACATAGACTATGGATAGTTTCAATCCTAGTGGACACCTGGTAGGAAAAGGTTGTAAGGTTGGCAGATTGAAGAGAATGGAAGAAGTTGTATAGCTTCAGGTTTTGGAGTTTTTAATGTTTAGAGATCTAGTACATTAAAAGTAAAAAACTTATTTTTGGAACAAGCTGAACGGCAGTTTAGCATTTTAGGATAAAACACTAGAAGCAGAATACAAGAATAAACACTAGGAACAATAAAAAATCCTGAAAAAACATTTAACTTTTAATAGGATATTTATGTATTCAGTTAATCATTGCAATTGTTTAGTGCCTAGTCTGTGGCAGGTACTGTATTAGAAACTTGGGCTTAAAAAAAATGAGTAAAACATGATATCTGTCTTCAAAAGCTTAGCTGTATAATAAATGGTAATAGCTTGTATTAAAGGAAAAGATAAAGTGTTCTGGTAGAAAGTAGAAAGCAGTAAGTAGATGTGTGTCTTGAGGATGGCAGGGAAGTCTTCAGAGGGGAGAAAGTATTTGTGATAGATCGTCTCTTCTGTTACCACTGGACACAATGGAAAAGTTCACTTGATTCATGGAATAAAAATCTTCATTCTTCAGTATAGAAAACCATATAACTGTAGCCACAGGTACCTATGACTGCAGTTACAGTATATATGTAGCATATCTGTAGTCTAGAATAGCTTTCTCTGGCCACCCAGATCTCAACTGACCATGAAAGATAAGCTTCTGGTAATGACTCTCAGAAGTTGTTGTTTTCAACTTGAATTGAATCTTTGGGCTACTTCTTTCCATTCTGGGACCAAAACTATTTTTTTCTATCTTCCTTTATTAATTTTGCTCATATTATAATGATATTCTACTAGCATCTAAAGAAATGGGTTCTGATTTTGAGGAGGGGCTGGCATTCCTCATATACTGGTAAAAACCTTTGGTATTATAGACAGATTAAAAGGAAACTTATTTAAAAAATTTTTTTTTTACTTTTGGCTGCGTTGGGTCTTCGTGGCTGTACGCGGGCTTTCTCGTTGCGGCGAATGGGGGCTACTCTTTGTTGTGGTGCACAGGCTTCTCATTGCAGTGGCTTATCGTTGCGGAGCACGGGTTCTAGGTGTGCAGGCTTCAGTAGTTGCAGCACGCGGGTGTTAGAGCACATGGGCTTCAGTAGTTGTGGCACGCAGGCCCGGTACTTGTGGCTCGTGGGTCTAGAGCGCAGGCTCAGTACTTGTGGCGCATGGGCTTAGTTGCTCCACGGCATGTGGGACCTTCCCGGACCAGGGATCGACCCTGTGTCTGCTGCATTGGCAGGCGGATTCTTAACCACTGCACCGCCAGGGAAGTCCCTAAAGGGAAACTCTTATTTTTATTATAGCTGGCAGGCCTTTCATTACCCAAAACTGCTCAGCTTTTTCGAGTGCAAGAGTTTTTCTTTGTATCAAAATCATGGTATTTACTTTAAAAGCACCATTATAGAAAGTATCTTATAACTTGTCTGGGAGCCATTTTGATGTGCATTTGTAAGTACTCTAATATTCTTCTAACAGTGAGCTGATTTCACAATTAGTTGGAATTCTAAGGCCATGTCATAGCTCTGATAGGAATTTCAAGAATCTGTTGTAGAAAAAGTGTTATGAGTGAGTCTTACATGTACTGTGCAAACCGGAAGTGTAATATTTATTTGGTATGTGTATAATGCAAAAGTGTTTTAGAAGTTATCTATATTAAAATGCTCAAAATCATTGGTTCTCAAGGTGTGGTCTAGGCTCAGCTGGGAATCTCTAGAACCCTTTGAGAGGGTCTGCAAGTTACAAATTATGCATGGGTAAAAAATATACTTCACGTGCAAGACATACCAATAATTAAGTTTTAATGTAACACAGAAGGAAATGTTCATTGATAGGGTTTCTGATTTTATATTGCACTGACCTTTAAGAAACTTCAAGAAATGTCTACTTGTTGAGTTGTGATGTAGTATCACAAAAGTTTATCGACAGTTCTCTATAAAGGACACTAAAATATTCCTTTGTTTCATACTACCTATCTTTGCCACCCTTCTCATTGTTTTAAAAAAATTTATTTTTCATTAAAATATGTCATTTAATCATGTAATGGGAGGGTTATTACTTTTACTAAAATAATAATAATTTAAAGATTCTCACTTTAGTTGCTAATACAGTAAATGCTAATAGATGTAACCACCCCACACAAAACCTTTTTGGAGTCCTCAATAATTTTTAAGAGTATAAACACATCATGAGACTGAATATTGATTGCGACTTCCAGCTTTCCAGACTTAATAGTGTGTTGTTTAAGCCGCCCAGTGCACGGTAATTTGTTATAGCAACCCAAAATGAGACGCTTATACGAGCTTTTTATTAATGGCAGTGACTTCTGCCATTCTCAGAAGCCATGCTTACTATTTTTAAAGAACAAACCAATGAACAAATCTACAGTAATCTTTACATCATTAAAAGGCGAAATTGTCATCATTTCATAAAGATTCTACCTATGAAAATCCATTGGTGACATTGTAGACTTTTTTTCTGTCTAAAATATTTTCTATGGATATTCTACTCTTGGTAGGTACCTTTTATAAATTATATATATATATATTTTTTGCGGTACGCGGGCCTCACTGCTGTGGCCTCTCCCGTTGCGGAGCACAGGCTCCGGACGTGCAGGCCCAGCGGCCATGGCTCACGGGCCCAGCCGTTCCGCGGCATGTGGGATCTTCCCGGACCAGGGCACAAACCCGTGTCCCCTACATTGGCAGGCGGACTCTCAACCACTGCGCCACCAGGGAAGCGCTTGGTAGGTACCTTTTATATTGATATTTCAATGTCCTCATCAGAATAAGATAAAATTAATTACAAGGCATAGATGAGAACGTTGCTCATGTATTTTTGTAACTAAAATGTAGCTGGAATTTTAGGATCAAGTTTGTACTCTTTATTTAAGCATGACTAGATTTAAAGTTACTTTGTGACCTTTTCTAACAGTTTTCTTGTTTATAAAAATTTACAGTAGGGGAACTATGACAATAGATTTTTTTTTTATTCAGAAAAAATGACTGTCCTCTGAAGATATTCCTACTATATTAAAATATAAGGTCACCTAGACTTTTGGCTATAATTCTTTGTTTAAAAATAGATACAACAGATAAGTAGTCTTTTAATTGTTATACAGTAAATGTCACATATAAACAGCAAAAATAGTGACTAGCTCAAACCTTATGATTTTCTGTTACTATTGGAAACAAAATTGTAGCGGTGGAAAGAATCATGCCTTTATTTAAGTGACACAGAAATTGAAAAAAATAATTATATGTAAAATCAATTATGTCATTTTCCAAGTTTTAAAAAAAGCGATATAAAGTAATTTTTATGAAATATGCAGTATTATGACTGTCAATAATATAACTATCAAATTTTTACTAAATCACAGATGTTTCACCTATACTATTTTATCCATATGATCATAGGCTGTATAGGTCTCTCTCTCATAAGACTCTGTTATCCCAAAGCACTTTGTATTTATTAGATAAATAATTCACACAGTTGTAAGTTCCTTAGGCCATACCATTGTCATTTTACAAGTGAATAAATTTTAAAAACATCTTTTTGATAAATATTTTCAATTTACAATTAATTTTAACATCACAGAAGGGAAATGAAGCAGTCCTGAAGTGGAGGATCTCATTAAGACCATTTAGGCAAAATTTGGCTACCCTGGCTCCTTTCTCACAATTATAGGCTAGTTTCTTTATTCTGATAATTTTAAAATGTTAAAAAAAAAAGCAATCCAAAATGTCTAACTGTTCAAAATTTTAATTGGCTCATGTCATAACATAAACCACTTGGACTGCTTGAGATTTCTTGAGAAAAATGTATCACATTCTAGCAAAAGGCAGACATGTGTTGTGTCTATTTCTCAGCTGCTATAGAGAAAATGAAACTTTGCATCAATATCAGAAATTGGACCACTCTTCTCTGATCTGTTCTTTTTTCCTGGTACCGATTAATAAATTCGTAGCTAAGAAAAAATCTATGAATTTATGATGCAGAAAAAACCTACACTCTTATTTTACAGTAGGGTGTCACTGGAAATATTATCAAGTAGAAAACAATTTGGAATAAAGACTTGCAGATAACTTTGCTGTTTCCTGGAGAAGCAGCATATTGCAGGCTTAATAATTCTAGGTCTAGAGGAAAAGTTTCTCTATTTTAGGATCAGTATTTACTAGTTGTCTGAACTTCAGAAAGTCAGTGAGCCTCCTTAAGCATCAGTTTTCTTATCAAGTGGGAATAAAAATAGTACCTATCTGTAAGGGTTTATCTGAGAATTGAATAATAATGTTGGTGAAGCTGTAGCTTAATATCTCCCACATTAAAAAGAAAATCTTAATGTGTATTATCTCCATTGATGTTGATGATGATGTCAAGAATGATGAAGAAAGAACTGGAAAATATTTCAAAATGAAAGATTAGTGATATTTTTGCCCCTGAAACTATTCTGCATTTTAATAACCTTAAATTTATTTTTCCTTTTCTTTTATTTGAAATTAATAAATTGGACATATGGTTGTTTCCATGATAAAAATATTATTTTGTGTGTGTGTGAAACTTCACCATGAATGACAGTAGATCTTGCTTGTGGCAGTAATATGACAGCTGCCGTAAAACTACTGCAATTCTATCTATACCTGAAATGAAATTGCCTGTCTCTTTAATTTTAAAAAAATTTTAGTTGACTTTGGAAATGTATGTAATTTATTTGAACCTGGCTCTGAAATTTCTTTATGTCAAAGTCATATTTCTTTTCCTGGTATTAAAACAAAATCCCAAAAAACAGGATGTAACAGACATCAGTGTAACATGAAGTACAAATCTTGATTTCTAGTTGTTCTGATTAGCTTCCTCCTTTAAATCTTATAGCTTCAGGATACTGTCACCTTGTGTGTGTGACTTGCAATTAATTCAAAGTATATTGTTTAAAGAGTTCAGAAAAAAAGGTTTGAGAGGAGCAAATTAACGCACAGAAATCACTCACCAGCTAGGCCAGTCGGACAGGTGATAGGAATAAAAGAGTGGGCTTCTGTCCTTAATGGTGATGGTCAAAGACATTATGAAGAGAAAGAAAATAGCACTTTTAAAGTAGGTGGCTAAAAGATAATTCTCCACTGGTTTGGCATAAAAAGAATATCATATAATGTAATTTTAAATGTCTTCCACCTCATCTTTTTAGGAAAAAAGTGTATTCCTTGGATTTCTTTTTCTTCCCTCCCTTCCTTCTGTCTTTCCTGTTTTTATATCTGTCTTTTTCAAGTATTTCAGCCATCAGATTTTTAATGATATTCATTTAGGTTTATAGCCAATTTGAAGATCAAGAAGTTTTAAATTTATAGCTATTTTTTTGGTTGTTCATCAGATATATTTACTAGTTTTTCAGTTGTTTATTTATGGTGGTTTCTTTGATATTTGGGACATCGTTTCCTTTTGTACTTTACTTTTGGATTCTTTGTGCTCTAGTTACTTGATTTAGCTACAAATCTGGTCTTTGGGTAACTGAAATACTTGATAAAATAAAACCATTCTTGGGAGTAAACTGTCTTATTATGATGATGCTTTAAGTTCCAGAATAAAAGTAAGAATATATCAGTAGTTTAGTTTTTGGAAAAGGAAAGTTCAGAATATTTACAATGAACTATCTCATGAATATGTAGCAAACCAAATTGATTTTGATAAACTCCTTCATATTCTACTGTTATTACTCTGTCTAGAAAATTTTGCTTTGTGTGGTGAGAAATTGAAACAATATAAGGAATATTTGGAAACAAAAAGTGGTATGAATGTCAGGAGAATGAAAGGAAGAAAGAGAAGCTACCCCTTACTTTAAAAATATGCTAGAACAAACTCAGTACAGCAGTGCTTTGCAAGGATGGGCCTGTGTTCAAGACCAGAAAATAGTTTGCTGATCTCTGTTCTGGTGGGCCTTCACTTCTGGTTTCCTTATGACCTTTCTAATGGATTATTCCAGGCTTGGGAACAGATTGGTCCTAGACTGAACTATTGATTGTGAAAAGTTATTTCACCCACAGCATTCATTTGAGATGCTTTAAAAAAGGTTTTTGCCTGTTTTCAAGTGTCTATATGTGGTGTGATTAAGTGTATTTGAGGCTACATAACTCTATAGGATAAGAGGTCTACTTACCTGAAGGCCACAATGTAATACCTCTTAATGTTGAGGACAGCACATACTAGAGAATGAAGAGGCATAGTTTTATAATTAGATAGTATGGCCAGGGAATCTGTGATAAAGTGAAAAAGTAATGTGTTAAGCTGGAAACAAAACTCAATTTGAGGTAAAATGGCTTTTGACTAGTTAATTTTAATCAAAGGCACAATCGAGATTTATTGTATATATGTTTTTTTATGTCTGATTAAATTGGGTTATATGAAATGTTTATTTTGCACAGAAGTTTTCATGACCTATCAGTAAATCTGATTACAAGAAAAAGATGCAAAGATATTAGTAGGACTAATCAGAAAAACAGTATTTTTAGGTGAAGCAAATACTGAATTTTAGTGATTTAAGGAAATGATTACTGTCAAAGAGGTTTTGGTATAAAAGAAGAACTCATGGTGAAGAAGAAATATAATTAAAAGACCAAGGCATTGGATTTTAAAGGAGTATTAATCAGCTAAAATTATTTTAACTGCCAAATATATCAGAACATGCTAAATAAATGAAAAGGTTTAACAGGAGAAATTTTAAAAATAGTTGTAAAAGAGATCATACGTGAATTACATTAGACTTTATATTATGTATTATATAATATCATTTATTTGTAAATCATTCTGAGAAACTAGTATTTCTTTTTATGGAATGTGAAATAGAAGTGTTGAGGCTCAGATTCTGCATGTATTTGGAGCAAAATTGTAAGATCTCTTACTTGCTACTATGGTTCTACTATATGGCTAACTGCTTTCTATAAAAGCTTCTTTTTAATTAATTGTTCTTTGGAATGTTGACTTCAGGGATATTTCTTTCTGATGTTTCCTAAAAGAAAGAGACTTGATAAAGCTGGAATGATATAGTCTATTATTTTTAAGTTACTTAACAGTTAAACCCTTTGGAAATTTATAAATGCTTTTTAGGGTACCGGGGTCTTATTAGAACAGTAAAGAGTTAATTGATTCTCTTGATACTTAAACTGCTACAAGAAGGAGTTTTGATATATTATAAACAGAAGCTACAGGAACTTTGCTACAGTCACTTATACTGTTTTTCATTTTAAATGGACCGTGTCAACTATGCTCATTATTGTAAATTATAGCCTGTTTTGTTTTCTCTCTGATAATATAATCTCATTCCAAACTCCCCTAACTTCTAGGTTGGGCACTGTGTTCTGTGTTGCCCCACTTAGAATCCCACTTAGGTTCCCCCCCACCGCCCCCCACCGAGGACTGAGATCCTTGTTTTCTCAGCTACTGAGAGCTTTGGTGATTGACGGTTGTCAGCCAAAGGAAAGCACACAAGGTGTGCCCCCTCCTCAGAGGAGACCTACATTGAATGACTGGTTAATCAGAGGTTAAGTATAGCACGAAAGAGGCATCCTGCCCACTGAATTCTGTCATAAGTAGAAGAGCATTATCTGACCAGTGAGGGGTGGTAACAGATCAAGGAAGGCTTTCTCAGCGGAGCCACATTCAGTTACTTTTCAACTAATTATAGCAGTGCCTTCCAGGTACACAGAACAACACGAGCTGTCTGGAGGTTAAACAAGAAGCGTGGGTGGGATACAGAACTCCCAGAAGTTTATCATGACAGGTCAGCAGGTACAAGTAGAGAATGTTAAAAGACTGGGATGTGAAAGTTGACAACGGACAGATAATGACAGTTTTTGCATGTCAACAAAGGGAAAGTATACTTTGCAGGTAAGTAGGGGACTGCCATGATCAAATTTGTATTTTAGATTGTGTATTCTTTTATAAGTTTAATTATAAACAGGTTTTGTTTTAGATTTTGGTTTTTAGTGCCCCTGGCTTTTAAATCTACTAGTTGGTTTGCAGTGGGAGAGAGTAGAATGTTATGGAAGTACAACCAGAGTAGGAGGGAGAGCTGAGTTTCGTTAGTATAGTTAGGAGGTATAAATCTGCCCCAAGTTATATGAGCCATATGTAAATACCCAGGGGTGGATTCTTCAACCTGCCAGCCTGAAAGGACCGGCCTCCTAAAGAGAATGGCTCTCTTTGAGTGTGTGTGTGTAAATATTTTTTTAAAAGAACTCTTTACAGTTTATTGTGTTATATATTTATTTTTTAGAAAGACAGTTTAGAATATTGTTTAAGAACTAGAATATTATACCCAGACTGTGTTTTAATCCCAAATCTACCACATACTTGCTCTGAGATCTTAAATATCTGTTTCTTCATTTATGGGTATGATAATGACATATTAGGTCAGAATATTTCATTGCCATGTGACATAAACCGAATTCATGTTTCAATGAAAAAAATGTATTGGCATAATAACTTCAAATTGTACCTACTAAGACAAATTGCAGAGGCCGTATTGGATCCAGGGGCTCATGTGATATCATCAGAACCTTGGGTCTATGCTACTCTGTGAGGGTTTCATTCCTAGGCCGACTTTCTCCATGTTGAACCAGAGATGGCACCCAGCCAATGGTAGGCCTGTGTTCTCCAAATTTAGCTACTGCAGGAAAAATATGAAGTACTTCTTGTCCAGTGGTTCAGTATAAGTCCTGGACTGACTCTTACCATCTCTACTTGTAGGATTTCCAGATACAATTCAAATGTATTTGAATTTCGAATAAACAATGACTCATTTTTTAAGGTTGTGGTCTAAACATTGCATGGAATGTACTTACACTAAGAAACGATTTCTTTGTATATCTGAAATTCAAATGCAACTGGGTATCCTATATTTTTATTTGCTAGATATGATAACCCTTCTTAGAAACCTGTCAGTTTGTGAACCCGTAACTCTGGTTAGTGTGAGAGAGTGTTGATTCGGCTTGGTTATATGCCTTATTAGTTAAATCCTCCACCTCAAAGCAAATGGATTGAGACAGGGGGAAAAGTAACTTCATACAAAAATTGAGATGCTATTGTTAAAGAAGAGATGCTGTGCATATAGAAAACAAAAACATGTACACACATGAAAATGTTTTATAAAAATGGTTTCTGATAGAACTCCCGAGGAGAGTCCATCATAGGAGATAATCCTTTTAAACCTGTTAGCACAGTGCCTGGCACATAGAAAATCTCAGTAAATGCTTTCCATTGTACATACTATTACTGTTCTACTAATTCTAATACCTAAGTATTGACTCCATTCATTAAGCAAATATGTATTGAGCACTTCAGTATTACTCCACAGTTTTCATGTTTTAATCTTAATTGGAATAAAGGACATAATAGTAGAAAGGTGAAGTAATTGTGTTGAACATCTTTGTTCATTAGACTTTTCCCCCTCCCAAAATGAATTTTTTCCTAGGAAGAGAGAGAAGTTACTAGCTCAGAGGGAATGAATGTTTTGAATCTCCAGTTTCTTCTGTTGAACTGCCAGTTACAGTTCTATAGGAATCTGTGTTCCAAACCACAGAGACCAGTTGTCTCCCTTTACCTACAGATTCAGCCCTATTTCCAATAACCTTTGCACAGACCCATCCAATAATCTAAACTCTCAATCCAGTTCCCAGCTCATACGACCCCTTACTGCTAAAGTTACAGGTCAGGGTTAAAAAGTATTGTTCCTATAATTCCCAGGCCTGAGAGAGACATTCTCAACTTCCACCCCAATACAAGAAAAGTCCCATCATAGAGACAGTTCAGGAGACTTGGAAGTTTATTGTTACTACTCTTTTTCCAGAGCTACTTATTCCTTCTCTGGTGACTTCTTCCAGTATATCTTTAACCTTCTGAGGTCAGTCAGTCCTCCTAGGCAATCCACACAACAGATAAAATGAACAGTACATAAGGAGATTTACTTAGGAAAGCCTTATCAGAATAAACCTAATAATACTAGAGAAAAACCAGATTCCTGAGGTTGCTCAAATGAGGTGAGTTTTGAGGTGGAAGAATAATCTCTAGCCATCCCAGTTGATCAAATTGATCGGCTTTGCATAATGACAGAGGTTCCCAGAATTATTCTTCTCACTTTAAGTTCTTTCTAGTTGTTCCTTTTATTCAGAATACTGAAGAGAAATTGACTAGGATTGCAATTAATTTTTATAGGAACTTCAAGGAAGTTTAGTTGTGTCGATGTTCAGTTTTGTCTGTTAAAGATAAAAGTTCAGCGAAAAAGTCCCCATAACAAGGATCTGACTGGGACCACAATAGGGGGTTTCATTCATAATTTAACGGTGTGCTAATTTGGGTACACACAGGAAGCCAGCCAAAAGGTTCTCCTGAATTGCTCTACACATCTCTCTAAAAGGGGATTGAAATTTATCTCTTAGAAGTAAATTGGTAAATATCTAAAGTTTAGACAACAACAGTCACTGTCTTAACCTAATATTCTTTTAACCAACAAAACTTCCCAATCCCACCAAATATCACCTTTTCCCCAATCTGTACTTAAATATTTATACAAGTGGTGATCACTCAACTTCTTTGAAAGTCAACAATCAATCACTACTTTCCATTAATGTAAAATACTGTCTCTTTTTGAGTCTGAGACTGATGCTGTTGCACGTCTTTGCTCTTATGGGCCTGGATTTTACGAGTGTTTTTCCTCATATCCAAACACACCCTCAACACTCATGGAGTTTCACCATACCTTTCATTTGACTGACTGTGTATCGTTTGCCTCCACACCACTGACTATGTCACAGAGAGGCTCACTGAACTCTTTGAGGATAAGAAATTCATTGGCTTGTATAACACGTCAGATGGTTGCTAGTTCAACACTAATTTATCCCCCCAAATACTGTGAAATCATATACAACATAGCTCAAAGAGGCACAAGGAAAATTAAGTTCATAATGCTGAACTTGTTTTCTGCATACCAAAGAATAATGAAAATGTATGATTAGCTTTTTAAATTGATAGTAAGAATAATCATGATAAAACTAGCTGACACATACATCATAATTTAGAGAACATTTTCATAAACATACCAGGCAACATATAAAAAGATATCAATATGTCAGTTTTCCTTCCGGTGTTCGGAAAGAATTGCTTGCAAGAGGCATGTAGTTTAGAAAGTGAACTCCATCATACTCTGATATTTATGCTTTGCTTATCCAATATTGTGGTAATGTAACTCTGTGTTTATGTAGAAGAGGAAACCTACGTGGAGCATTGTCTTTACTTTGACTGTATTTCGTTTCTTTAATTATAATTCTGTGAAAGAATAGTTATGCATTGTTTGACCAAGTGCCTCACATTATCCTATTAACTTTACTAGGACCTAACAGTGATAACGTCCCTTTATTCAGCGCTTAGCATGTGACAAACATGAGCTAATTTAACTCTCACAGGGCTGTGATATAGCCGTTGGTACTCCCATAATCAGATGGGAAAACACGCAGAATTTTGTTTTAGTTAGGGAAGCCTTGAGGATATTCATATGCTCAGGAGAAAAGGCCTATAGATAGGTAGACAGAGAAAACAAAACAATCAAAGAGAGGCTACTGTGGGCTTCCCTGGTGGCGCACTGGTTGAGAGTCCGCCTGCCGATGCAGGGGACACGGGTTCGTGCCCCGGTCCGGGAAGATCCCACATACCGCGGAGCGGCTGGGCCCGTGAGCCATGGCCGCTGAGCCTGCGTGTCTGGAGCCAGTGCTCCGCAACAGGAGAGGCCGCAACAGTGAGAGGCCCGCGTACCGCAAAAAAAAAAAAAAAAAAAAAAAAAGAAAGAGAGGCTGCTGAGCACAGGTGAGCAGAGATTAGTCTTCAGAATTAAGGAATATTTTCCTCTGAGGTGAAAGGAGGAGGAGAGAGTTGTAGCAAATATTAATTAATTAAAAGGTAAACATTAATGCGAGTTTGGTTGACTATGAGTACGTACTGTCTTTGGTTTTGGCAACTGTAACAAAATACCATAGACTGGGTGGCTAAGAAACAACAGAAATTTCTTTTTCATAGTTCTGGAGGCTGGACGTGTGAGATCAGGGTACCAGCCTGTTAAGGTTCTGGTGAGATCTCTCTTCTGGGTTGCCAAGGGCCGACTTCTTTTTTCCTCACATAGCAGAAAATGAGAGAGAGATAGTACGCACTCTCTAGGGGTCCCTTTTATAAGAGCAGTAATGCCACTCATGAGGGCTCCACCCTCATGACCTAATTACCCCCCCCAAAGACTCCAACTCCAATACCTTAAATCGGAGGTTCGGATTTCAACATGAATTTTGGAGGAACGTGAACATGTACCATAACATATACCAATTTGTAAAGTGGTGTAGCTGCAGAAAAGAAGGAGATTGTGCTGGTCCAGGACTGAGAAATTTCAGGCAAGTTAGGACAGAAAGGCAAAAGAAGTTTCCATATTGAATGTTAACTAATTATTTGGTTTTCAAGTTAATAATTATGTGTAGGGCAGTTGTATGTGTCTCACACTGTTACAGAATAGTCTCTGCTCTAAGAATCTCACAGTCCCATCGAGAAGACAAAACATACAGGTAAAGACATAATACAAGGAACTAAGCTGTCAATACGACAATGGATGTTAGAGTCAGTTAACATGGTTGATGATCGGAGTAATGTCAGAGAAATATTAATTTCAAAAGTATTCTTTAAATCTAGGGTGCCACCCATTGTAGGACACAGGATAATACTGCATTTAAAAAAAAAAATCTACAAACTGTGAGTCATCATTCATTGTAAAACCAATCCAGATTTTATAGATGTTAGTTAAAATGGGCAAAAATGTATCTCTCTAAGGTAATAGATGCGAAATACTTAAATTAGAATTACAACTTCAAATGTATTGAGAATTCAGCATAATCTTAAAGAGACCTGTTGCGAACTTATCTTAATAAACAAAACAATGAACCCATTATTAATTACCTCCTCAATGCATTTATACAGCGAAACTTGTATAGTTCATGCCATTCAATAGGCATGGTTCTTGGTGATCATCATTTTATTTACATTAGCATCTGTGAAAAAATTGATATCATGTTTAAGTTGAGAAATTTTGGCTAACTTAATGACTGCTGATTTCAAAGAATTCTGGTACATAAGGCTGTTTCCTTTATAGTTGGCAGTTCTTTTCTATTTTGTTTGTTTGTTTGTTTTTTGTTTTTGCTTTTGCGGTACGCGGGCCTCTCACCGCTGCGGCCTCTTCCGTTGCGGAACACAGGCTCCGGATGCGCAGGCTCAGCGGCCATGGCTCTCGGGCCCAGCTGCTCTGCGGCATGTGGGATCTTCCTGGACCGGGGCACGAACCCGTGTCCCTTGCATCGGCAGGCGGACTCAACCACTGTGCCACCAGAGAAGCCCTCTTTTCTATTTTTTTAAGTTCAAGATTAACATAATGATTTAAGACTCACACTTACATTGAGGATGTTTTTAGACTGTGTTGTAAATGTTGGTCTGAAGGTACCAAAAATATAGCTTAAATTGTTAAATTTTAGAAACAAAGAGGCAAGATTTATTTGGTTCACACTGTGCAAAAATGTGGCACTGGCTATATAGGGAGCAATTTGGCAACAGTAAGCCATTTCACAACAATCATTATTTCAGAAATAAGCCTGTTTTGTTTCTTTGACTATAAGAAAGAATTAGAGATCAGAACTTTCCTGGCGTATATACAGAAATGAGCTCATTATCGTTGGAAAATCTTCTTATAACTGTTGGGAACAAGAAAAGAAAAACCAGTCTGTTTGTTCCCTATTTCATATTTATGAGGCTGCTCAGAGGCAGTTTGATTGACACCATTGGTATATGTTGTCTGCTTTCTTTAGATCAAGCTGGGGGTTTTGGTTCACCTATCACTCACTTCCCACTTTGCTACCAAGGTCTATTGTGGCTCTCTAAATTGTGTAGTGATGAATTGCCCACTTGGGAATTTTTAGGACATCTTAATCCCAGCCTGACAGAAATCCCTTCGATAAATAATCTACCAACCGTCTGCCAAATGCAAGTGGATCAGTGGACATAGATTTATGACAGCTTTCACAAATGAAAAGTAGCAGCAGGGAGTATATGCTAGTGTACTCAGAATCCATGAATGGTCTCTATTTCCTAGTTTAATTTTCCCCAGATATATTTGTTTGAAATGTGTTCTGCAGGATTTTCTTTAAAGCTGTGTGTGTGTGTGTGCACACACGCACATGCGCGCACGTGCCTGTGTGTGTCTGAATGCGCAGTCGCTTAAATGATAAAAAAATGCACAATTACTTTATAAAGCAATCACTGGAAATCATTTTTATAAGTTGGGCTTTTCTTGGATAAATATAAGGTGATAAAATTTGATAATAATGAGTGGTAAAAATTTGGATTAAATGATTGAAAATGATTTCAAAATCATTTTTGAAATCAGTAGCTTTAAAAAAATAACTTGAGGAAACCAGTTTGAGAGGAGTTATATAACTAATAGATTCAGAATCTGAATGATAAGAATAGGTCACTCATTTTAAGTGATTAAATTTTCTCCAAAAAAAATGTTTCTTCCTAAAAAACAAATGAGAAGTTACCTGTGGTTTTGTTCATATGATTACAATTTTATATTTGCATCTGAGCTATTTGCATATATCCCATATGATACAGAAATAGCAAAAAAGAAATGTTTGGTAGATTGGACAATTAGCCTGTAATACTTTTAATGTAAATTGTAAATTCTATTGCTTTATGATAAATTATTAAGGATATCGAGTCAGTAATGCTATGGAATGAACTTATGTTATAGAATAGAATCTAAATACTGGGCTTCATGTATATTATATACATACATATAATACATTTTATTTATTGAACTTTTAAAAATGAGAAGCAATTTTAGGGAACAAATCTGAAAATGAGTCATTTTTTAGTAATTCTTGCATTATCACACTTAGACTGTGAATTTTGTCAGTCTATTGCAGAAGTACCATTTTTACTATAAAGTGACAGCCACCTTTTCTCGCCCTTAAGGTATATGGCACAAGTTCACAGCAAGTTAGAATGTGACATGTTGCTATTTGCCATTAAAATTTAGACAGCTTTATAATCTTCTTATGAGGCCAAGAAGTTTCTTCAATAATGAAGAAAAGAGAGAGTTTTGTGTGTGTGTGTGTTTTTGGTGTACATGTGTATACCAAAGTGGTTTTGGTATACATTTGGTTTTTTGGTATACATTTGGTTTTTTTTGGTATACATTTGTAAAAACATTGGGGGGAAAAACATGGACTGAAAAAGCCTGTAATTTACTAAATCCATAGAAATAAGTTAAAATGAGCATACTGTTGTTAGTTAAAAAAAACCCCAAAAAGCTGGATTTTCCAGAACAAACCCCGAAGAGGTTATTAAATTCCTACTAAGTACCAGCTGCTTTTCCTTTGCTAACAGAGCTACCAGCAGGTGACTGGAGCCTCATTAAGGCTGTAACACAAGGTCAGGTGTAGAATTGCTTCTGGCTTGGATAACTGAAAAAATCAGAGCCTTCAAATTAGTGCACTTGTGTTCATATTAGACAGTAATACATGCTTATTTTTTTCCCCTTCAAATCTTTATTAATTAACCATGAAAAGTATGTCATAGGATAATTGGTAAATGAAACCAGATGTTTTAATTTTGGGTGGCACTGACATTATGCAGAGCTTTTTCATTGTCAGTGTCTCCTTTGGTTCATACAGTGATTTTTCTGAGGCTTGAGGGCAGCTCTTGTTGAACCCACATCACAGAAGAATAAACTGAGGCACAGAGAGAGCGGAAATTTTCCTAAGATCACAGACCTACTAGGATCAGGTTTGCTGAATTCTGTCTGCTCCATTCTGAGCCCTTCGATCATGTTTTCAACCAGGGGCTGATGTAATAACCCTCCTATCACCGTCTCTCTCCCCTTTCCCACCAAGAGAGTTTTTGTGTGAGGGTGTTTGGGTTGTCATAATATAACAGCTGCTGGCATGTAGTGGATGGGGCCAAGTATAGTTCCACACAACCAGCACTTTTTCTCCCTAAAAATCCTGTGATGCCTCTGTTGAGAAACGTTTACAATCGCGAAGCATACTAGGAAAGTGGTTCTCATAATTTTATATGTATGTTTAAATTCCACTCAGTACATTTATTCCTATTTTCATTTGTTTTATAAATAAGTCTAAGAATGTATGGTTAATAAAATGTTACTCTCTAAAGAATATTATAAATAGAACGAGTAAAATAACAAATGAACAATTATAATTCCTCATTTCTTTTATGGCCTTCAGCTATCACACATAACACATAAAACATATCTATATCTTTCTATATATTTTAATATACTCCATTTATTATTCTTCCAAGTTAGAAATATCGTTATTGGAACAGTAATTTTTACCCTCCTTTAAATTTGGTGTCCTGTTAAACTGTTTTACCAAATGATCTGGTTAGCTCCTGCTATTCTGAAACTGAGGGGAAAGGTAATAAGCCTCAGGCTTTGCCTGAAGAAACAGCAGAAACTGTTCTTTTTGCAATTAAATTTGTACCTTTTTTGCATATATTTAACATTTGATTTGAAGCGTGCTAATTATCTTATTTCCTAAATATCTAATTTGGTTTATGGAATGTTAATAGTGGTAGTATTGTTACCATTTGACAAATTAGGAAGTAAAATATACAGGGTTGTTACTTGTTAAGAGTTAACACAAGTAAAATAAATGTTTAATTTCATGGTCATTGTAGACTTACCTCCTCTACCTTCCTCATTCATCAAAGGGAATAAGAAAATTGGTAAATTTTTGACAGTTTTAGCATATAATAGCATAGGTTTTTTTTTTTTTGGTTTTTTTTTTCGGTACGTGGGCCTCTCACTGTTGTGGCCTCTCCTGTTGCGGAGCACAGGCTCCGGACGCGCAGGCTCAGTGGCCATGGCTCACGGGCCTAGCTGCTCCGCGGCATGTCGGATCTTCCCGGACCGGGGCACGAACCCGTGTCCCCTGCATCGGCAGGCAGACTCTCAACCGCTGCGCCACCAGGGAAGCTCATAGCATAGTTTTTGAATTAAAAAAAAATGTGTATATGTAATACATTCATCTGCCTATAAATAACAAGAGGTATGGCTTATATGGAGTTAATTGACTCACAATGAGTTTGTAATTATGCTTTGAGAAATAATAGATTAGGATTTAGTTAATAAAGTTAAAAAGAAGCCATAAAATTCACATTCATGTCATATTTCATTAAATACATATATTAAGGTCATGACTAATAGAAGTCCAATATACCTCAGAAACAAAATTTTCTTTAGATATTAATGGGAAACTTGCATTTTGAAGCACATTCTTGGTGCTTATATTTTCCTTACTTTTAATTAGCTGATTTTTTAAGTAAAGAATGTTTAAAGCTGTATATCTATCAAAATGAAAAAGAGTAGAAAAGACATGTACAATAAGATTGAAATTACTGGAGTGAGTCAGTTGAGCTTGATTTCGTCTTTTTTATGGGGACTGTGTCACAGTGCACCATAGCTCTGTGGTTTTTGTGGTTAAGCTTTTTAATACTTCAAAGCATCAGCAATTACACATTCTATGAGTTGAATTTATATTTGCATAGATCTGATTTTAAAAATCTTTTTGTAGGGAAATCTGTTATTTGAAATGACATACAATATAAAAATAATTGGGACTATCTACATTCTTCTAGTAACAGAATATTTGGGTTTTCTTCATTTCTGACCTAAAAATTAGTTGGCATTTCTAAAAAGGTATATATATGACTTTATTCCCTTATTTCATTTCTGTCCTCTTCCAACAGTGGAAAGACATAGCCATGCTATCCTAGTTATTATTGCAATTGTATATAGAGAACAACCTGCCCAGAAATTAATAGCAGAATTTCACTCAGGGGTATTATAGTGAGCAGCCTTAAGAATAGATTACTTTTGGGGGGACTTAAAATAGCAGAGGTCAGTGTATTAAACTGAATAACATATGAGTGAAAAAAATAAACAGTGTGCAATACCAAGAGGTTAGAAAACTGAATACTGTGTAATAAATTTGTTAGTTTGTATAAGTTCATTTTGATAAACTGTTGGTGGCTGCTTGTTAACATAAATTTTTAAGATTTTCATTGCAATAGTATTTTCCCACATACAGGGCAAGAGAGATCACTTAGTTGAGAACAATACTTAGCTGGAAGTAAAAAATTTCATAGGTATTCTTCTCTACTCTAGTAGTCTTTCTTTTTTTCTTTTATCTGAAGTGTAATTAATTTACAATGTTGTGTTAGTTTCCAGCATACAGCAAAGTGGTTCAGATTCTTTTCCATTATAGGTTATTAGAAGATATTGAGTATAGTTCCCTGTGCTATGCAGTAGGTCCTTGTTGTTTACCTGTTTTTTATATAGTAGTGTGTATGTGTATGTGTTAATCCCAAACTCCTAATTTATCTCTCCCCCATCGCCCATATCCCCTTTGGTAACCATAAGTTTGTTTTCTATGTCTGTGAGTCTAACAGAAGCAGTCTTGATAAGCTAAGAGTTCCACCAAGCTTTGTCAATATGCATTCATTACACATACTTATTTATATATATCCTCATTGCAAATAAGCATAAATATAGTTTAATAATTTTATATATATATAAAATTGTCTTTGGTCTCAAGCCTCCTAAAAGCAGAGTTTGAGATGGGAATTCTTGTTTGTTCAGCAGATGCTTTCAGGTAATACTGGGATGGGCAAGACATGCTTTCAGCTCGAAGACTCACTTTAAGCCGGATCCCATGAGGAACACTTTAGCATGAACCACACCACAAAACTGGTCTCACATCAGGGATGGCGTTGGCCTTTTGTCTTCCCATGTGAAACAGTTGTTGGTTGAAGGTTGCATGAAGGAAGCAAGGGGGCAGGGAAGGGGAGCAAAACATCTTGGGAAAATGTGGGCACTTGAGGGTGGTTCTCCAGAGAAGGGGCAGCTATAAACTGTTCGCAGCTACAGCTCACTGCAGCTAGGGGGTGGGTGTGCCCGGCAACGGAAAGTTCCACGGAAAGAGAAGTGGGCAGGCATCAACATTGTCCAATCAATTGATGTCACATTTGAGAATCTGGTAGTATTTGCTAAGTAAATTCTGTGAGTCT
Source organism: Delphinus delphis (assembly GCF_949987515.2). Taxonomy (NCBI): domain Eukaryota; kingdom Metazoa; phylum Chordata; class Mammalia; order Artiodactyla; family Delphinidae; genus Delphinus; species Delphinus delphis. Next base: position 26,515,772 of record NC_082691.1, on the reverse strand, counting down.
ATGATACTGGTCAGATTATTCAGACCCATAATGTAGTGTTTGAAGTATTTTTGTGAGTGATACACATTCTCTAGTGTTTAAAACAAATGTGATTAGAACTGTGAGACACAAAATGCAGAAAACATACAAAACATGTTGACCGAAATTCTCTCTGAGGTTTCAGTGTCAGTAATGGACACTTCTCTTTCTTCAGATCATTTAGCCTTTTCTAACACCCTCACCTTCTCCTCTGTGGTTCTTAGCACACAGGTTTCCATGGTTGATTACTCTTAAGCAGGGGAGGAAAGCCCAGTTAGTGTTACTACTGGGTCACACGTATCTCTCTCAATGCCTGGTGTCTCATGGTCCCTCACACGTATTTGCTGAGTGAATGAACAAGGGACACTGGATGTGAATGGAGCCACCAAGTGTTAGGGATAATTGAATAATTAATAAATGTATACACTCTGTGATTCTTTTTACACTGTTTTATTAAGAACACTTTATAAGGTGCACATCTCTGTTATGCAGCACTTACGTGCATGAGTGCACGCATAGGCGCTACTGTTGTTCAGTAGCAGGTTTTCTAATTTCAAAAGCTACATCTTATTGTATTTCTTCTTGTGTAATTGGCTTCAGATAGATAAGCCAACATCTTCACAGTCCTGAATCACTTGATGGTTTTACACGTCATTCCTCCTACAATGTTCATTTGCATTTTCAGTGTTCATCCTCTTTTTCAGGATGCATTATGTTCAAAAGTACGGAATAGCCTTTAATTAGGGTATGTTCACAGACAGCCAACATTTTATGACAGAAAAAATAAGATATTGAAGGATCAAGATAAAGGAGTAAAAAAATTTATGAAGAAATATATTAAGAGCAAAATTTTAAAAGTTATACAGAGTGCCGTGGTACAGATTCAGAACCATGCCAATAATGTATACATCATGTTCTTTATTCGTCAGGAAGGACATGGAAATAAAGGTAACCTCAACTGTTACGTTTATTCTTTTTCAAGACAAATATTCTTTTTTATAAAAATATATGCTTACTATTAAAAAGGCAAATAAGGCAGTATGGAAGATTTCAGGAAAAAAATAAAAAGATGTAAATATTTTAATACCCAAAGGTATATCCTCATTAATATTATGCATGAATATTTTGTAAATATTTATATGAATATTTTATATTTATATATGTGGTAGATGGATAAATATTTACATCTTTCTTTTTGCTAAGTAATATATAATATACCTTCTATTTGGGTCTGTAAGGAAAGAAAGTTAAATAGGCATTAATAATTGCTGTACGCTATTTTGCTGCATTGTCTTTATAATATCTATGTATATGTATGTATACACACATATATGTTTTAGATATTTTTTCCCTATTTAAGAATAATTATACTTGTAGTTTGCCCCAACCCCAGGCAAACACATTCTGATTTCTGTCTTGTAGTAATTTTGCTCATTTTTGTGTTTCATAAAATGAAATCATGCAGTTTGCATTCTTTTTGTATCTGTCTCCTTTCACAGAGCATAGTATTTTATAGTCATTTATGGGTTGATTTGTGTAGTAGTAATGTCTTATGAATATACCACTATTTGTTTGTCTTTTCTCCTGTTGATTTACAGTCATGTTTTTTCGGATTTTTTCTTGCTATTATTAGTAAAACTGCTGTGAAACTTTTTCTGTAAGTCTTTTTATAAATATATGTTTATATAAATATGTTTATGTTTTTATTTTGCGTGTGTGTTGGGGAGAGTCATATAATAGGAGTGGAATTGATGGATCATAATAATATGTGAAATTTTATAAGAAACTAGCAAAGAGGAAAACTCAAAAGTAAGGTTTTTCTTGGCTGAAAAAAGTGTCAATCGGTTCTAAGTTCTCTCTCATAAGGTAAATAGGGTTAAAAATAGAGTGTTCAGAAGCAATTAGAATTTTTGCCCTTGTATATGAAGGTATCTCATACAAAGCCTTTGCTCACAAAGTCAGCATAATTCATTACTGAATAAAAGCTTTTAGGGTGAATTATATTCAGGCATTTTTACATGTTCCAGAGCCCACAGATTCATACTATTTCATGATAAAACAGATTTACTTTGAAGTTAACATTAGTTATGATAATATAACCTAACAGGTCATCTTGTTTTCATAAATTTTTCTAGAATATGTCTGCTTCTTGCTCTTGCTCTGGGTTGTTGGAACACACTGTATATCAAGGCTATACTCACAGACAAAACACACATATGATCATCAATATTTATGTAATTGACCCATCCATGTAAATAATTAATAAGTAAATACAGGCCATGTAAATAATAAGTAAAAGCAGACTAAATCAGTGAAAATTATAAAACATATGTAAATAATACCTCACTCTTTGAACAAGTTGATATCATGGGACACAATGGCTGTGACTGTCAAACTATAGACTAAAATCATGAATGTCCAGGAGGGAGGATGTCTGCCTATTGACTCTTCTATTAAGTCAGAGGCAAGGGAAATCCAACCCTTCCTTGTAAATGTGAAGAAATGAGAAGTGATCATAACCCCAATTTGGGGTATGTAAGTGAAACTCCTCACAAAACCAAATTTTTATAATAGATTGGGTATATATACCTATTGGTAATTTGAACCTACAAAAATTGTGACTCAGTTTTAAATAAAAGGTAAAAATTCCAACTTTCACTAGAGAAGCATTATTTTAAAGGAGTAGAGGATTGGGGTTTTATTAGGTTTCTTCTCCATAGTCCATTTTCTTTCCTTGGTGGCAATCCAGAGGGCAAGGGTATGCACTTTTTAAAAATGTTCAGTTTCAAATATATCTCTTTGATTGGTTTGAACATAAACAGAAGGGACCAGCTTGTTTTCCCATTCTGTTCTCATACCAAACTAGGAAGTAACCCAGGCCCATTAGGAGTTCTGCATAAACCTGGATGTCTGGCTCCCATCCCCAGATGTTCTGTTTTAACTGGTCTGGGTCCAGCAGTGGTATCAAGATATATGGAAGCTCCTCAGTATTTCTAACATGCAGCAACATTTGGGAACCAGCATCTTATTGCCTTGTAGCTCACAGGGCTCCATCTACCTGTTTTGCAGGTGGGAATGCTGAGGCCCGGAGAGGGGGAAGGACTTGCCTAGGTTCACAAAGAATGTTTGTGGCTGAGCCAGGATTGGCTATACTATTCTTGCACCCCACTGACATACCCCTCCCATCCTATTATTTCACTAGGCAACTGACCTCTCTGTGCCTTGGTTTCCTCATTTGTAAAATGGGGGCCTTAATGGTATCTACTGGTAGGGTGGCTGCACTGATCACGTGAGATTATGACTAGAAAGTGCTTATTAGCACAGTGCTTAGTTTTCAGCAGATGTTATCCATTTATTGTTGTTGTTGCTGTTTTGTACTAGGGGTATAGAAATGAATGGGATGCCCAGAGGACAGTGACCTCACTGGGGACAGAAATTGGGATTCCTCTCTCCATACCCGGCATTCAGTATAGACCCTGACATTTAATAAAAGTTTTTTCTTTCAATGCAGAAAAAAAGTGCTGTGTATCATTTCCCTTTAATATGTATATTGTGTATGTAATAATATATAATATATATATTAAAATTTTTAATTGATATCACTGACATTAGGGTAACAAGCTAACTTGGAATCACAGGGCAGCAGATTAGATACATGATTGTTAAAGAGCTATCAGAAGGATGAAAGATGTAGCTTAATCTTCTTGGAAATCTTATTTTCATGCATAATGTGTTAAAAGTAATTGTAGTTGAAAGTTTTAATTCTTCTGAAAAATGGTTTCTAACTTGTTTGTGTCATGTTTGTGGCACATCTAGATAGCAACAGATTTTGTGAAGAATGACCAGGTTTAACAAAGCCTTTAGGTTTCTTAAGTGCTTGCAACGTATCACAGTGCATTATCTTTCATCACACAATAAAAGGACTATTTGTAGTTCATTTTTCTGCCTCATATATTAGAAATTATATGCCTGTCAGTTCTCATCTTTGCAGTAGAATGCCTTACATTTATATTGTGATTTATGCTTCACAAAGTTGTAACACGTACATGCTTCTCAATTTTTCTAATATTCTTGAATTATAAAACTCAGTTTATTTTCACAATGTATTCTGAAACACCTAAAAGATCAGATATATTATTCAGAGAACCATGGATAGGGTGAAATGAAAAATATCCTATTTCTATTCACCTGATAAATTACCCTTAAATTTTAGATGTTCTCTTTTAGCCTTCCCAATTATTGTATCTTGCCACAATAACAGTCTTTTAAATTAAATAATATTTAATAAAGATTTATCTCCATATAATTTTTAATCTCTAATTAAGATATCTGTTTCCTTTTTTGTGTTATAATAAAGTCATTTATGTGGTAGTTAAATGCTTAATTAGCCACAATTTTTCATTGACTGTTTTTGTGTCGTTCTGAGTGTTTTCAATTTATTAAGACAAGGATATCTTTCCTTAAAAAAATTATTGAGGATTATACAGTCTCTTTATCCTTATATAATGCCCTCACTCAGTTCACCAAAAAAAAAAAAAAAAAGTATTATTTCAAACCTGTACTCCTTTCCTTCCACTCTACCATACCCACCTTCATTTTCAAGCGCCTGACCTCTGTTCATTCAGAGATGAAATAGAGGCTGTCAGGTGGGAATTTCCTCAATTTCTTTGCCCACGTCTTCTCATCTGTAGCCGTCTTCATCCATTTCTTTTATTTCTGACTCAGGGAAATTGGACCCTCCTTTGCTCAAGTCTAACAATCTTCTCTTGTTATTGGATCGTCAACTGTTCCTGTTTTCTCCTGTTCTTTCTTTAAAGCAAACAAATTTACAAACAGACCAACTAATGAACCATAAAAAACAAAAACAAAAAGCCTAATGGCAACAGTATCTCTAGGCCCTCTAGACTCCAGTCCTCTCATTTCTACCTCCTTATTATTTGTAGAATCTTCTCCACATCACCCTTCCTCATGCCCCTGGTTTAATCTGGGATCCCATCATTTTCTTCCTATTATGTTAGTACGGTAAGTATCCAACAGAAATTCCTGCCTCAGGTATGTCTCTCCTGTCTATCATTCCAAGCATCCGTCATAGAATTCTTTAGTGACATTGTCTTTATGATAAATTCTGAACCTCATAGCATATTAAGCTGGTAGTTAACATGAGACTCTTCTTGTCTGGAAATTTCGGCTAGGCCCCAAAGCTAAGGGTTATGAGTGCCAAATATCTCAATTCTAAAGAGAGTTATTAGGCCATGTATGTAGGATTTGAAAACAGTGGTTCCCAAATCTAGTTCTAGCTTTAGCTGATCTCCTACCTTGGGGCTAGGTAATAAAAAGTGAAGAGTATACCTGGTGGGAGTCAAGATGTCCCCAACCAGAAGAGCCTGGCTTGAATTATCAGCATCTACATTGCATGGAGAGGCTTACAGTCTAGTTGGGGAAGGAATCACCATTTCTAGGTGATTACATTGAGGTATCTCCGGTGAGAGACTTTCTGTCGAATGGTTAAGGTTTCCTAGGAAACAGATTTAACACTGGAGTTCCTTCAAACCCTCCCACAGCAAATATAACTCTCCGCAGCCACGGGGGACACTCTCTGCCATCATTTCTCCTTCCTCCCCTGAGCCAACTCTTAAGGGTTGCAGCAAGGGTGGGAGGGTAGTCGCAGAGCCTGGTATGTAAATATTGCAAGTTATTCTGTAGATTTCCCAGCCTGAATCAGGACAAGAGGGGACAATGTTCAATTTGATAGAGATTTCATTTAGGCCAGCTTTTTTTTTTTTTTTTTTTAAGATCTGAAATTACAGCATCAGGAAGAGGTAACATCCTGGGTTAGGGAAAGGAGATTTGACATTGCAAGGAAGAAAGCGAGTTACTTGCACTTAGTGTCTTACAGACCTTAAAAAATTCCAGTTCTGATAGCAGATTAAAGGCAAAATCTTTAATATTTGTTGCCTATTTATGTAGCCTCATCTTTTGCCACCAGTCCTTCAATCCCGAATGCTGTGCCTTATCAAAACACTTTGAGCACCCTTCCTCATCTTCCTTACTTGATTAATTCCTCTTTGATCTTAAGGCACAGTCCAGGAATCACCTTCTCAATGGAGCTTCCCCTCATGTCACACCACACCCTATTTTACGTTACATTGTTCCCTTTTATGTTTTTAATGGCACCCCACTCACTTCCATCCAGTCACTCATCAACCTGGATAGTGGTGGTTTTGTCAGTCTCCTTTGTGAGACTATGCAATTCTTTAATGCAAGGACTCTCTTTTCGGTCTGCATCCCTGACACCAATTGCAGTGTCTTTTTTTTTTTTTTGGTTAATGAAAATTAATTGTTAGTGGCATTTTTGAATTGAGATATGATGTAAATCCAAGAAATACTTTGAGTATAGCTCGCTAATTGAAACATTTAAAAATTGCATTAAAAAACATTTTCTGTAAAAGATAAGAGTAAAATTCAAAATGTTACCTTCATGTGACTACTTGGAAGCACTTTATGCGTGCTTTTCCCTGCCCCTCACCCTCATTCTCTCTCACTTTCTCCGTGTGCTGAGCAGATGTAAAAATACAATACTACTCACCCTCCATCTATCAAGCACTTTCACAGTCTCTTATCTCATAGAATACACTTGAGAGTTCTTTTTCATTATAGGTTTTTCAGTCCTTTCTTTTTTTTTCAGTCCTTTCTTACAGATAGTATTATTTTCTTTACTCTCTTTCTTCACTTTGATATGACCTTTGCCAAACATTATGCCCTTTCTCAAAATCTGAACATGTTTTCAGAATTAATTTTTTTATTAAAATGTACCATAATATATATTAAATAAAAATACTATGTAGTTTTGTTTGCCCTCTCTTCTCATTAAGATTTCTAATGTTTGTGGTTAGGCTTTACCTTACTAGCTACAATTCATTAAAACGAACAAAAAAAAGATTTAAGGAGAAGTGGGTGTGAGATCCACCATGTAAACACCTCAGTCCTTGCATGGTATTTCCATGTGCATACACACCCATGCATGCACATCATTACGGAAAGAAAATGTTCATTTTTTAGCTGTTCCAGACTAGGAAGTAGAGACATATTTTCCTAACACTACGTGAACTTGAGAAAGTTTATTTACTTGTTATTTGTTATCTTGGCACAAAGCATAATTGAGCTTGTCATCTTGAAGGACACAGTTGAGGCAATCACAGGAGCCCCTGTGCCCTGACATGAGTCCCAGAGCACTTCAGAGAGGCTGCCCCAGCTGGAGGTTGGTTATGGTAACCAGTGCCCAGGTCCTCTGAGCAGCTCATGGGAGAACACTGTAGACTCTGCCAGTGACTGGTCCTAACTTGTATGGAGGTGCATAGGGCTTTCAGCAGCTGCTTTAAATCCTACTCTAATAAGGTTGGTTAGTTTTAGAAATTTAATGCAACACAAAATCTCTCATTTAGAGGGATTTGCTACCAGAACAACAATGTAGTCTTACATTAATTTTGATGCAAAAATTATTAAAGTAAGAGTCCATTCTGAAAGTAGACGTGTCTCTTTTTAAAAACAAATTATAAAATAAAGATGATAAATAAAAGGAATATTTTGAAAGTATTTATAAATATATATATTCTTGGATTTCATTTAGGAACAACAAATGAATTTTCGTGTTGTAAAGCAGCTAAGCAAAGATAAAGTTAAACATACCAAGTATCATAACTAGCTAGCATGCTAAATACATTTGTTTTTTTGTTTGTTTGTTTTTTCGGTGCGCGGGCCTCTCACTGTTGTGGCCTCTCCCGTTGCGGAGCACAGGCTCCGGACGCGCAGGCTCAGCGGCCATGGCTCACGGACCCAGCCACTCCGCAGCATGTGGGATCCTCCTGGACCGGGGCACGAACCTGTGTCCCCTGCATCGGCAGGCGGACTCTCAACCACTGCACCACCAGGGAAGTCCAGTACATTTGTTTTTAATAATATGTACTGTTCAGGGACTTCCCTGGCAGTCCACTGGTTAAGACTTTGCCTTCCAATGCAGGGAGTGAGGGTTCGATCCCTGGTCAGGGAGCTAAGATTCCACATGCCTCGTGGCCAAAAAACCAAAACATAAAACAGAAAGTATTGTAACAAATTCAATAAAGACTTTAAAAATTGTCCACATCAAAAAAAATCTTAAAAAAAAAATAAGATGTATCCTTCAGATGTTGAATTTTAGGTGGAGTGGAGGAGAAGATAAACCTTCAAGCATTCCACAATGTTTCCAAAACATTGCCAAAATGATTTAGGAAACGCTAGGAAATTCAGTGCATTAACTTTTTAATACTCATTTCAATGTAGTATGCATTTCCATATATTATGATATGCTCAGGTGTAATACATGTTTTGCGTAGATTCATTGTTTTAATGTGCTATAGAAATCAGACTTTTCATTTTGTCCATGCTAAATCTTTTTAGACTTAAAAATACCACTACAAACCCACACATCTCAAAAAACTTGGCAAACTGTAATGAAAGCAATTGTTAATTCCAAAGACTGCTAAAATATCCCAGATATTTGTCAGTTTGCCTGGGTCTATTCTGGACATACATAGTAGGAGAGATTAATTTTCTATTGTCATATGGCCATTAGTCCTCAAAAAAAAGTAGATAATGTGTAAATGTGTATTGTTTGAAGTTACTTCAGAAAAATTTCCAGCTGTGTCTACCATTAACAGTATTCAAACATTTCTCTCACCTGTTTGGCCTTGTTTAATATTTTGGATTGTGAGGGGTTAGAACCCAGGTTAAATGCAGTTCCCTATCCAAATGTAACTCTAAGACTTCAGGATAAATCTTTGTGCACCCCTGAGATCAGCATATCACTCACCAATACAGTGTGGTAGAAAAAACATCAGACAAAGAGTATTAGGAACTAGAACAGAGGGAATCTAGTTCCAATTTAACTAATGATTCAAAGCTGATCTTTCTTTGTATCAAGGAAATTATGACTAAAATATCATTAATCCACTAATATTTTTTACGTAGGTCAGGATTTTAGGTGCCATTGTACAAAAGAATAATACTTTCTGGAGCTAATCTCAAAGTACAGAGACAGAATGTGTAGGGTGGGTGCAGTATTTAATTTAGATGTTACAGTAAAAAAAAAAAAAAAAAAAGCAATGGCCGCTCATGTTATTAGCATCTGAAAGTCTATGTAGAAAATACAGAGACAGTGGAGAGTAGTGAATAAAAGAAATAGGGAAATCTACCAGGCAGTTGGCCTCTGCCAAAAGGAGTTGATTTAATATTTACACCACCATTCTCTCAGCTTGTGACCTATACGTTTTGGAATCCTCTCTGAAGCATCCCTGATGCTTACATTCTGTTTTCTTTCCTGGTTCTGTTGATCCTTCTACCTAACAAATACATATTTCTCAATGATTGATCCTTGATTCTCTTTGCCATTCTCTTTATGTTCTCCTCTGTGATCACATTTAAAATTTCCACATACGAGAAGATGACTCGATCGTCAATACTTCTGCATTTTTAAGCTCTTGTTCCCCATCCCCGAACACTGAAATCTCTACTCAGATTTCCAGATTCCACATACACCTCAAAATCCCAAACTGAGCGGTTAATATTTCCCTCAAAAAGTCCTTCCTCAAAATTTTATACCTTTAAAAATAAGTGTTCTTTTTGTGTTGAACTTCTGTGTCCACAGTTGTAGCCTAATTGGCCCAAAAGAAGCTAAATACATTTCTTCAGTTTCCCAAAGTGATCGTGTGTGTCGTACTGCAGATTTCAGAGGAAAGTTAGAATAGGGGATTAACTCTGTGACAAAAGTCAGGCTAAATTGAAAATTAAGCTTCCCAATTATTTAAAATTTTTTTGACTATCCAAAAATGAGAAATTGTCCCTGGTCTCTCATTCTATCTGTTCTATGTATATGTATGACCTTGAAGTGTCTTCTTTTCTTCCCTTCCTCATACCCTTCAGAATTGCCTCAGAATTGTAATTTCATTTTACCTTGTGCAGAGTAATTCTGCTTTTCTTAGCTTGATTCCCAAACTTGTATATGTAAACTCAGTTAGATGCACAGCAGAACAAAATGTACTTCTATTTCATAGGATTTAGTGTCCTTAGGAAAAATTCATTGTTTCTAGGAATAATTTTCCGTGGTGCCAGCTACCCTTACTGTGCTTCTTCCCTATGCAGTCCCCATATTCCATTTTGATTCAGAAATTGAAATCAACTCTCTGTCAGTCTCCCTTTTCTGTGAGGCACACACCACCTGGACCGTCGTTTTTAAATTTTTTCTCCAAATTTAGAGATTGATTTCATTTGCTATCAAACAAAATGATATACATTTCCTGTTTTAATTAGCTAGGTGACGTTGGGCCTGTTTCTACACAATGAATACAGTGATGATAATACCTTTTGATAGGGTTATTGTGCAGTTACCTAGCACCATGCTTGGCCCTTAGCACTAAGTGATTAAATGTCATGTTCCCCTTATTTCTTCTTTGGAATTCCATATTTTATTAAGTGACTTTAGGATACTCCATTAGTCATCCTATTTAATTTTTTTTTTTCCTTTTCTGTTTCTCTGCATTAAACTGTAAAAATCTTGAGTGCAAGAACTGTATCTTGGTGCTCATGTATATATATCTCACAGAGCAAAGTGGAGCTGGGTAGAGAAGAATCAAACACTTTTTTACCTGCATGGATTTCTGAAAATACGACTTTAAGTAGTTCCCTGTAGTATGTGGTGAGATTTTTTTGGAGGGGTGTGGGGATTAAACTTTCAGTAAGTAGTGATAAGTTTTCTTTGAGTTTCTAAGATGATTGTGAATCTTAATTGAGAGAAAATTGTGTCTGACCAAGCCTGCTTATAGCAGCCTGTTCGTTTGAAATATATCCATTAACACTATGATTCAGCTTTTTCATTTTCTTTACTCTTCTTTGTTCCTGTCTTTTGATTAGTTGCTTTCAAATGCCAATTTATTCTTGAACATTATTACACAGGCACACACAAACACACACTCCCACACATGGATGCTCTCTTAACAAGAGAAGAAAGAAATTAGTTGGGTTTATTCATGCTTTGATTTTTTGTTTTAATTTTCTTTGATTTAAGAAAATACAGAATACTTTAAAAACCAAAGTTTTCCTGGATGGAAGGTGGAAATGAGTGGAAGGAAAAACCAAGAGTTTTGTACAGGATAATATTCAAAGCAACTTATATGCGTACTTTGAGTTTGAAGGTGGTGATTAGGTTTTCAGATTTAGAGAAGTGTGAGACAACCTAATTAAACACCTTTTTGCTGAAAAGCAGCTCAATAATTTCAGATTGCTTTGGGAAGCTCTCAAAGCTTTTATCAGTAAGCTAATATTGCAAAAGTCCTTTAAACTAATAGCTTTTGAAAAATTATTCCCCAGACTGGAAATAAATTATAAAGATATTTAAATAAATACACTTGCTAGAATCCTTACATCGAATAGGTGCAAAAATATATCTTAAAAAGTATGAAATATACGGTCAGTAAATGTGTAAGTACATATTTTCTAGTAATAATTAAGGCAAATTAATTTAATAACTTTTTGACCCCTTGCCTCTTAGATTTCTCTTTACAAATCCTTAGTAATTGTTTATGAAGGGGATCGTATGGAGATCAGGATGAAGAAAGAAAAGCAAATCTTTGTAGATAATAGGTTTATTCAAGTTGTACATAAAACCTTCATCTTCTTTAGGAGCATATTGTTTATTATTGCCCTCATTAGCAGTATTCTTATTAAATGTGAATTGTTTACCTGTAAATACAATGGACCAGATTTTGTAATTTTGTGGTATCATTCAATAGCACACCTTTCTTTCTAACAAAAATACTTTTGGGTTGCCTTGTTCAATGCCCATACTGACAGGTCTTTATTTCATCTGTTTTGTCTTCCCTCTGTGAGAAGCATGGACCCAATGGCCTCTGAGATCCCTTCCAATCTTTCACAGCATAAGATTTTTTTTTCTTTTAATTTAATTTAATTTATTTTTATACAGAAGGTTCTTATTAGTCATGCATTTTATACACATTAGTGTATACATGTCAATCCCAATCTCCCAACTCATCACACCACCCCCCCACCACCACTTTCCCCCCTTGGTGTCCATACATTTTTTCTCTACTTATGTGTCTCAATTTCTGCTCTGCAAACTGGTTCATCTGTACCATTTTCTAGGTTCCACATATATGCGATAACATACGATATTTGTTTTTCTCTTTCTGACTTACTTCACTCTGTATGACAGTCTCTACATCCATCCATGTCTCTAGAAATGACCCAATTTCATTCCTTTTTATGACTGAGTAGTATTCCATTATATATATGTACCACATCTTCTTTATTCATTCGTCTGTCGGTGGGCATTTAGGTTGCTTCCATGACCTGGCTACTGTAAATAGTGCTGCAATGAACACTGGGGTGCATATGTCTTTTTGAATTATGGTTTTCTCTGGGTATATGCCTAGTAGTGGGATTGCTGGGTCATATGGTAATTCTATTTTTAGTTTTTTTAAGGAAACTCCGTACTGTTCTCCATAGTGGCTGTATCAATTTACATTCCCAGCAACAGTGCAAGAGGGTTCCCTTTTCTCCACACCCTCTCTAGCATTCGTTGTTTGTAGATTTTCTGATGTTGCCTATTCTAACTGGTGTGAAGTGATACGTCATTGTAGTTTTGATTTGCATTTCTATAACAGTTAGTGATGTTGAGCAGCTTTTCATGTTCCTCTTGGCCATCTGTATGTCGTCTTTGGAGAAATGTCTATTTAGGTCTTCTGCCCATTTTTGGATTGGGTTGTTTATTTTATTGAGCTGCATGAGCTGTTTATATATTTTGAAGATTAATCCTTTGTCTGTTGATTCGTTTGCAAATATTCTCTCCCATTGTGAGGGTTGTCTTTTCATCTTGTTTATGTTTTCCTTTGCTGTGCAAAAGCTTTTAAGTTTCATTAGGTCCCATTTGTTTATTTTTTTTTTATTTCCGTTACTGTAGGAGATGGATCAAAAAATATCTTGCTGTAATTTATGTCAGAGTGTTCTTCCTATGTTTTCCTCTTGAGAGATTTATAGTACCCAGTCGTACATTAGGTCTCTAATCCATTTTGAGTTTATTTTTGTGTATCGTGTTAGGGAGTGTTCTAATTTCATTCTTTTACATGTAGCTGTCCAGTTTTCCCAGCACCACTTATTGAAGAGACTGTCTTTTCTACGTTGCATATCCTTGCCTCCTTTGCCATAGATTAGTTGACCATAGGTGTGTGGGTTTATCTCTGGGGTATCTATCGTGTTCCATTGATCTATATATCTGTTTTTGTGCCACTACCATATTGTTTTGATTACTGTAGCTTTGTAGTATAGTCTGAAGCCAGCAAGTCTTATTCCTACAGCTCCGTTTTTTTCCCTCAAGACTGCTTTGGCTATTTGGGGACTTTTGTGTCTCCATACAAATTTTAAGATTTTTTTGTTCTAGTTCTGTAAAAAATGCCATTGGTAATTTAATAGGGATTGCATTGAATCTGTAGATTGCTTTGCATAGTATAGTCATTTTCACAGTGTTTATTCTTCTAATCCAAGAACATGGTATATCTCTCCATCTCTTGGTATCTTTAATTTCTTTCATCAGTGTCTTATAGTTTTCTGCATGCAGGTCTTTTGTTTCCCTAGGTAGGTTTATCCCTAGGTATTTTATTCTTTTTGTTGCAGTGGTAAATGGGAGTGTTGACTTAATTTCTCTTTCAGATTGTTCATCATTAGTGTATAGGAATGTAAGAGATTTCTGTGCATTAATTTTGTATCCCACAACCTTACCAAATTCGTTGATTAGCTCTAGTAGTTTTCTGGTGGCATCTTTAGGATTCTCTATGTATAGTATCATGTCATCTGCAGACAGTGACAGTTTTACTTCTTCTTTTCCAATTTGTATTCCTTTTATTTCTTTTTCTTCTCTGATGGCCATGGCTAGGACTTCCAAAACTGTGTTGAGTAACAGTGGTGAGAGTGGACATCCTTGTCTCGTTCCTGATCTTAGAGGTAATGCTTTCAGTTTTTCACCATTGAGAATGATGTTTGCTGATGTTTGTCATATGTGGCCTTTATTATGTTGAGGTAGGTTCCCTCTATGCCCACTTTCTGGAGAGTTTTTATCATAAATGGGTGTTGAATTTTGTCAAAAGTTTTTCCTGCATCTATTGAGATGATCATATGGTTTTTATTCTTCAATTTGTTAATATGGTGTATCACATTGATTTGTGTATATTGAAGAATCCTTGCATCTCTGGGATAAATCCCACTTGATCATGGTGTATGATCCTTTTAATGTGTTGTTGGATTCTGTTTGCTAGTATTTTGTTGAAGATTTTTGCATCTATATTCATCAGTGATATTGGTCTGTAATTTTCTTTTTTTGTAGTATCTTTGTCTGGTTTTGGTAGCAGGGTGATGGTGGCCTCGTAGAATGAGTTTGGGAGTGTTCCTTCCTCTGCAATTTTTTGGAAGAGTTTGAGAAGGATGGGTGTTAGCTCTTTTCTAAATGTTTGATAGAATTCACCTGTGAAGCCATCTGGTCGTGGACTTTTCTTTGTTGGAAGATTTTAAATCACAGTTTCAATTTCATTACTTGTGATTGGTCTGTTCATATTTTCTATTTCTTCCTGGTTCAGCCTTGGAAGGTTATACCTTTCTAAGAATTTGTCCATTTATTCCAGGTTGTCCATTTTATTGGCATGGAGTTGCTTGTAGTACTCTCTTAGGATGCTTTGTATTTCTGCAGTGTCGTAACTTCTCCTGTTTCATTTCTAATTTTATGGATGTGAGTCCTCTCCCTCTTTTTCTTAATGAGTCTGGCTAATGGTTTATCAATTTTGTTTTTCTTCTCAAAGAACCAGCTTTTAGTTGTATTGATCTTTGCTATTGGTTTTTTTTTTCTATTTCATTTATCTCTGCTCTGATCTTGATGATTTCTTTCCTTTTGCTAACTTTGGCTTTTGTTTGTTCTTCTTTCTCTAGTTCCTTTAGTTGTAAGGTTAGATTGTTTATTTGAGATTTTTCTTGTTTCTTGAGGTAGGCTTGTATAGCTATAAACTTCCCTCTTAGAACTGCTTTTGCTGCATCCCATAGGCTTTGGATTGTCGTGTTTTCATTGTCATTTGTCTCTAGGTATTTTTTGATTTCCTTTTTGATTTATTCCATGATCTCTTGGTTATTTAGCAAGGTATTGTTTAGCCTCCATGTGTTTGTGTTTTTTACATTTTTTCCCCTGTAATTGATTTCTAATCTCATAGCGCTGTGGTCAGAAAAGATGCTTGATATGATTTCAATTTTCTTAAATTTACTGAGGCTTGATTTGTGACCCAAGATATGATCTATCATATCTGGAGAATGTTCCGTGCGCACTTGAGAAGAAAGTATAATCTGCAGTTTTTTGATGGAATGTCCTATAAATATCAATTAAATCTATCTGGTCTATTGTGTCATTAAAGCTTGTGTTTCCTTATTAATTTTCTGTTTGGCTGATCTGTCCATTGGTGTAAGTGAAGTGTTAAAGTCCCCCACTATTATTGTGTTACTGTTGATTTCCTCTTTTAGAGCTGTTTAGCAGTTGCGTTATGTATTGAGGTGCTCCTATGTTGGGTGCATATATATTTATAATTGTTATATCTTCTTTTTGGATTGATCCCTTGATGATTATGTAGTGTCCTTGCTTGTCTCTTGTAACATTCTTCATTTTAAAGTCTATTTTATCTGACATGAGTACTGCTACTCCAGCTTTCTTTTGATTTCCATTTGCATGGAATATCTTTTTCCATCCCCTCATTTTCGGTATATATGTGTCCCTAAGTCTGTAGTGGGTCTCTTGTAGACAGTATATATATGGGTGTTGTTTTTTTATCCATTCAGCAAGCCTGTGTCTTTTGGTTGGAGCATTTAATACGTTCACTTTTCAGGTAATTATGGATATGTATGTTCCTATGACCATGTTCTTAATTGTTTTGGGCTTGTTTTTGTAGGTCCTTTTCTTCTCTTGTGTTTCCCACTTAGAGAAATTCCTTTAGCATTTGTTGTAGAGCTGGTTTGGTTGTGCTGAATTCTTTTCACTTTTGCTTGTCTGTAAAGCTTTTGATTTCTCCGTGGAATCTGAATGAGATGCTTGCCAGGCAGAGTAGTCTTGGTTGTAGGTTCTTCCCTTTCACCACTTTAAGTATATCATGCCACCCCATTCTGGCTTGTAGAGTTTCTGCTGAGTAATCAGCTGTTAACCTTATGGGAGTTCCCTTGTATTTTATTTGTTGTTTTTCCCTTGCTGCTTTCAATAATTTTTCTTTGTCTTTAATTTTTGCCAATTTGATTACTGTGTGTCTCGGCATGTTTCTCCTTGAGTTTATCCTGTATGGGACTCTCTGCGCCTCCTGGACTTGGGTGGCTATTTCCTTTCCCATGTTAGGGAAATTTTCAACTCTGATCTCTTCAAATATTTTCTCGGGTCCGTTCTCTCTCTCTTCTCCTTCTGGGACCCCTATAATCCAAATGTTGTTGCATTTAATGTTAGGCTGTCTTCATTTCTTTTCATTCTTTTTTCTTTATTCTGTTCTGCAGCAGTGAATTCCACCTTTCTGTCCTCCAGGTCACTTATCCATTCTTCTGCCACAGTTCTTCTGCTATTGATTCCTTCTAGTCCATTTTTCATTTCAGTTATTGTACTGTTCATCTCTGTTTGTTCTTTAAATCTTCTAGATCTTTGTTAAACATTTCTTTCATCTTCTCGATCTTTGCCTCCATTGTTTTTCCAAGGTCCTGGATCATCTTCACTATCATTATTCTGAATTCTTTTTCTGGAAGATTGCCTATGTCTGTTTCATTTAGTTGTTTTTCTGGGGTTTTATCTTGTTCCTTCATCTGGTATAAAGCCCTGTGCATTTTCATCTTGTCTATCTTTCTGTGAATGTGGTTTTTGTTCCACAGGCTGCAGGATTGTCATTCTTCTTGCTTCTGCTGTCTGCCCTCTGGTGGAGGAGGCTGTCTAATAGGCTTTTGGAATTTCCTGATGGGAGGGACTCACAACATAAGATTTTATGACTTGATTTTTTATCATAATGCCAAGAGGACTCAGTGATACGTTTAAGGATATTGGAGAAATCCTTTTTTCAGTTGAAAACAGTCCAAAGTACTAGCGGAGAATATTTAATAAGATGATATTACAATTTGAAGAGGGCATGAGATTGCAGTTAGATAATGAGTAATGGTGGTATAAACAAATCCACACAGTATTGGGTTGATTAAATTTATCTTTCTGGGAATTGAATATATTGTGGTCTTTTATATTACAAATGAGATTTGAGGAAAGTTAATGAAGCTGAACCCTCACTAGGTGGCCATGCTTTTCTGCCTGTTTGATTGATAGGAAAGGATTGCTGTTGTCTTTTAGTAATTAATCTCCTTTGTGTCATAGAACAAGTTTTTTTATTTAAAACAATTTATTCAAGGTTAATACAGTTATGGATATGAAGCAATTAAACATTGGCTTGCATTCAGGATAAAGAAAAACTAATTGATAAACTGAATTCTCCATGCATAGAACAAGAGCAATACAGTCTTAACTGTGGAGACAATTCTTTCTGTGGATGTGAATAGCAATATTATTTTTGCTTCTAGGATTGTTACTTTTAGTTATAAAATTTTGCTTCTATGACTTAAAAATCATTCAGTCAGGAGTCCAAAAATGGCAGTTTCCAGTAATTGGACCCTCCACTGTTTGATTACAAATTCTATAACAGGGAATTTTTTTCAAGGCAAGGCAGGTTTAGCTAATAATTTCAAACCATACACTCATTTCAAATTGCTTATCTTTGAAATAAAGTTTGCGGCTCCCATCATTTCCATTTATTTACTGTAAACTTTTAATTCATTCATGATTTTCAAAAGATAATTTAAATTCTTTCTAAAGCAAAATCACATCTATCCCTTTGAGTAGCCCTAATGCAGCTATGACTCTTTTTCTCATCTATGTATTTCCAGCAACTCACTGAATAACAACTCTGTGAATGAAACCTTTTCTGTGTGTGTTCTTGTCCCTCCTGTATCCCATTTTGTAAAAATCAAGTTCTTCTCTGCTCTTTCATTTCTCTCCAGGATCTACTGCTCTGAACCTTTCCCTGGACATGCCATAATCAGGTGGTACCTCTTAGTCTAAAGTAATGCTTTTATTCGTCTTTGCTTGTAAATTCTTGTGAAATTTCACATTTTCTGGTATCCTGTTTGTCTCCCATCTCTAAAAACAATATAATAAATGAAGTCACAGTAATTCCATGCTAAGAAAACTCATGATGACTATTCCTATGGATATTTCAGTGTAGGAGCACTTTTGGAATAAGTAATACAGGTTTAGGCCAAATGAGTAAATCTTGTATGGAGAAACTTTAGAGCACTATTGGCCAAGCAGGGAAAAATTCAGGGACACATGCAGCCTTCTACATCTTTCTGGATTCCCAGTCAGCAGTCTGTATTACTGTGCTTACCCATTAAATAATCCCATTAATACTGTTCTTATGCATTACATAAGACCAGAACACTGTAGCCCAAATACTCCTTTCATAGTGTTCAAGTTGGTGGATTCTTAAAAACCTAATTTTCTTTACTGGTTATTTAGAAGGTACACATCGTACCAATTTCCTACAGTGATGCTTTCAACAACATATTACCTTATTTTCCTAGACAAATTTATGCTCCATTACTTTATTTGACATACAACAAGCCAAACAAGTAAACTGTTCCTTAACTATGAGCACTGTATTGTTTTGGTTTTTGCTGTCTTACCCACCAGATATCATTTTCTCCCTGTCTGCTAAATTCTTGTTCTGCTTCCTACCTTTTTCACAAATCCACCTAATCGAAACTAATATTTTCTTAGTATACTTTTGGTCTATTTTATGTTTCTTTCTCTTTGTGATCTTTTCCCCAGGTATATTATGATGTGCTATGATCTGAGCATGAAGTTTAGCTCTCAGCTTATCACAGCATTCTTCGTAGCTCCTAAAATCAAGCTCTTTAGATAGAAAGGAAGTGATTACAAATACACGTTGATTGATTTGATTAATTAAATCATTTTTAGTTTGTTCGTGGCTATTAGCAATTTCCTCAGAAATCTTGACTATTACTATCTTTATTTCTTGTTATGTTTACCTATTTATGTGTAGATGATCTTTTGACCTTTTCTGATGTTTTAATTGAAATGATTCTCATCTACAGATATTGCTGGCTTAATAAATACTATTGTACATTGTCCTTATTTCCATTGTTAATATTCTGTAGGCTAGATCATTTCAAGATTCTATGATACTTGAAAGGGTTCCAATTTAATAATTTTCTATACAGTTTTTACTTTCAGCTGACTAATCCTTTCGGAATGTACTCGTTTTATGGAGTATTATGGTGCTTCCCTTCAACCTGTGAGATTGATTGAAAGTAGAAACGTAGATTTCATGTGCATTCAGTTGAAAATAGGCTCGTATTTTTCAGTATTCACCAAATCATTTTTTCACTATGCCACATTTTATATTACTGATGTTTATTTAAAAGTAGATATGTGTGACGTATAGATTCTTGGATTTTATAAAATCATTTATTATCATTTGTGACCTTAAAAGTGGATCAAGGGTGATGGAAGGAAAAGACAACTTTAGAGATATGATTAAGTCTTAGATGGTTTATGTCTATTGTGACATTAAATTTTCACCATAAACTTGTGAGCATATTTGAGATCATCATCTTCTTTTTATACGAGAAGAAACTGGGGTTTAAAGATTATACATAATAAGTGGGAGAGCCACAGTTAGAATTCAGATCTGTGTCTAAAGCCATCATGCATCTTTCTTGGATGCATCATATTATCATATATGGATATATACTCGTTAGCTATTATGATCGCTGTTAGATCACTTTTCAAGGAGTCTTCCGGTCTATTCCCTTTGCTTTAACATGTTCCCCAACATGGTACACAACCTAGAGATAAAAAAGGAGTGTGATAAGCTTTTAAATGCATAGTTGCCCGATCATATTTCTTTGAGACTGTCTCTGCATATGGCAATAACCCTCCATCTCTGTCAGGCTGAGGCATTTTGGAGCCTGCTGGCTTGGTCACACCACAGTAACACGAATGACAGTAACACCCTGCACCCTTCACTTCACTTCGCTCTGTAACACACATCAAAGTTGCACTTTGGGCCATTAATCCCTTACAGAGATTTTGGTAAAATAATTTTTAGCATTTTTTTCACCAGTCCTTGGGGGCTGGGATAAGCACAACTGGAGGTATATTGAAAGCTCCTAGATACCTTGGGTAAATAAATTTCTGCAGGAACATTTCAGCTGCTGTTTCAAACTTGGACAGAGTAGGTACAGTCTGTGTGTCCGAACTAGGCACCATTCTTCCCCTTCACTTGCCTTTTTAATCATTAGGTATCATAGATCTCTCTTGAAGGATTGAGTTAATGGAGTTTGTGAGGAGGGAAACTTACCTCCACAATGCATTTTTTGTTTGTTTGTTTTTGAACTGATCGTTTCTTCCATTCTTGATATTCATTCTTATTTATAGTGACATTGCCACTTTTGAGTTATCAGGGTGGATAACGCTTATCTAATTTTTAGCTCTGCCACTTTATCCCATTTCACCTATTGTGTTAGCCTAGAAATGCTGTGGCAAAGCAGTGGAGTGCAGTGGGGTGGGGACAGAAAAATAATCAGATGTGAAAGAATTCTGCTAATTAGAAAATGAGCAAGACATCAAATGCTGAGGGTGACTTTTTTAAAGTGCTTCATTGGTTGTTTGATACATACATACCTGAGCTCCTCTCTACTGAATATGGAATGAGAAGAAATTACTTCTTGTTCACAGTTTGTCTTCTACTTATGTGATATTGAGGGCAAGTTGTATAACTTCTTTTAAAAGGTAGGCTAGGGGCAGGGCTCTGGAATAGGTAGCCTTATTCAAATTCCAGCTCCTCCACCATTGTCTCTTTGCTAAGTATTTTATAGGAATTATCCCATCCGACAAGCATAGTAGATACTATCATTAATTCCATGTGTAGATGAGCAAGCAGACCTCAGAGCTGTTTAAGTTACCCTACATTACTGGCTCTTCGAAGTGTGTCTACTCCTCTGTAAAAGGTGTATCTACAAAGTTTGTAAGAAAGACAGATGGCACAATTTTAATCTTCTTAAAAAGGAAAAAAAAAGCCTTCTTGAACTTTCCACCTGAGAGCCAAGGGTTTAAAATTTTATCACTTCTTAGAAGTTTATATCTAAGAGATATGAGCAGAAAGTTATAGGATAATAGTGTGAGCATTATTAAGAGAAATTTGATATTATTTACTGGAAGCTTTTTACTCAAATTGTTAAAACTTACTTGAGGGTAAGGAGAAATAATAATATTACTCAAGTTAAAAGTAAAAACCAAAAAATACTGAATATCAGTGCTTTCACTGTCGTGGCCTGGGTTTAATCCCTGATCGGGGAACTGAGATCCCACAAGCTGTGTGGCACAGCCAAAAAGTAAAAGATAAAATAAAGAAAATGAATAAAAAAATAAAAACCACCTTCTCTGTCAAAGGGAGGAACAGGAATGGCATGTCTTCTGCAGACTAGTAGTGGATGACGTTTCTGATATTTGAAAAAACCTAGTAAATTGCATATTTTGCCAATTCGACTGATTTACACATCATAGTGATTTTCCAAATCCTTGGAGGAGAAATTATACAAGTGGGGGAGGAGCACACAGTACACACTTTTGTCTACCACAGAATGTGATACATTCACCCCCAGTGTTTTAGCAAAAACAGAAAATAAAAGGAGTATTTCCATAGCAACATTAGCAAAATAGAAAATTTGCCTACCGTGTAAAATTAGATTTTTTTTTTTTTCTGAGCCAACAACCCACTCACCAGATTGACAGCCTGTGAAGAGTTAACGAAACTCAAAGGTAAATTATTTTAAACTAAAAAGAAATGAAGATAACATGGCAGGAATGATAAATAGTTTACAGCCAGTCAGAGGGTAGCCCGAGGTAAAGGAAACAAACCTCCTTTGATAGAATAAGAATCAAAGGGAGGGTGGTTGGAGGGGAGCTGGAGATGCAAAATGGTTATTGTAAAATTAAAAGGATGGAGGGTGGCTCAAGCAGCTGTAATCTGACAGGACCTTGGACACACTGCAATTTACTTAGACCATAGTGACATATATTGATAGCTGTTTGATTATACCTTCAATAAAGTGAAAGAACTCCTTTTTCCCCTTCTTAATTCCTAAAAGCTAATGTTGACGAAGATGTCACTGCTGTGTTTATTTAGCAAAAATCTCATTTAATCCCTAAACAATTCTGTGAAAAGGTATTATTATCTCTGTTTTACAGATGAAGAAACAGAAGCGTAGAGAAATTAAATAAATTCTCCCCTATTTTCAAAGTCAGTACATCTTTTATGGTTTCCAGAACTGTTGAACAAGCCCTGCACAAAATTTTAACTAAAAATAAGAGCTAACTTCAAAATTAAATTCAGAAGAGCTGAATACTTTATGTAATAACTTTAGTTACTATGTAATACTAGGAAGTTAATGCATTTACCAGTACTTTAAATTTATTTATTTATTTTTGCTGTGTTGGGCCTTCGTTTCTGTGCGAGGGCTTTCTCTAGTTGCGGCAAGTGGGGGCCACTCTTCATCACGGTGTGCTGGCCTCTCACTTATCGCGGCCTCTCTTGTTGCGGAGCACAGGCTCCAGACGCGCAGGCTCCATAGTTGTGGCTCACAGGCCTAGTTGCTCCGCGGCATGTGGGATCTTCCCAGACCAGGGCTCGAACCCATGTCCCCTGAACTGGCAGGCAGATTCTCAACCACTGCACCACCAGGGAAGCCCTTACCAGTACTTTAAATTTATGTGTTGTAACTACCCTCTTAAATTATCTGCTCAAAGAGTATTCAGGGCAGTGGAAGGTAATGGATGTCTGTCTGTCTGTGAGTTGATTTGGAGGGTTAATAATTCAGGCTGTTTTAAAACTCTTGAATTATGACAAGGGAAATATGGTGATAAACACTTTAGTGATTATTATATGCTGAAGGATAAGTTATATATAAAAAAATGATCCTTTACTGACAGGATAAACCTCTTAAGTTAGTTTTCACTTTAGGTTATCAAAATAAATTTGGTAGATTTTTTTAATCTGCCCTTCCTGATAATATTTTTTTCACTTGTTCTCAGTTTATTACTACATATGTAAAATCATAGGTATGCATACATGAAACTAAAGATAAATTACAAATATACGTTCTGTGACCAGATGTATTTATTTCTATTCCTGTGTCTAGTTATGGTCTTTTAAGAGAGTTGAAGCTTTTGGTCTCACCTTCTGTTTTTTCTTAAAAACAAAAGGTTAGCAAAAAAATAATTTCAAAGGTACTTCTCATCTATTGTACTACATCTTTTTTTATTAATTATGTCAATTTGCATCATGTTCAATTAAATAGTATTTTTACTCTTTTCATAGACTAGTAAAACTCATGTGAACTTTGCTGCATTCCTAGATTTACAGGAAGGCAGAGCCTCACGCAGAGCATCTGACAGTGAAAAATGGTCTTAACACATCTTTTTCCTTCTTTTTAAAAGTGGTTGCATACTTCACCAGTTTTTTTTATATTACCTGCTTCCTACAAAATTTGATCACTTTCTTATAAGTAAAGCAATTTCTCCCTTTCTAACTTGCATATACTTTTGTGCTTTATGCTGTATTTGCCAACCAACATATGAAAAACAAAATGAAGCCTGAAGCCTATAAAGGTACCTGCAAATTGTGAGTAGTGGGCTTATAAGAACTAAGCAAGTTTAACCCACTTAGTAACCTGTATACAAGAAAGAAGGGAAGGAAGAAGGGGAGGAAGGAAGGAGAGAACCATAAAGACCATAAATTAAGGCAGATTAAGGCAGTGTGTTTCAATAATATATTTCAAAGAAAAAAATTGTAAGAGAAGGTAATTTTAGACCATGGCTAAAGATACAGATATATTGTGCATAAAGAAGATGTGGCACATATATACAAGGGAATATTTAGACTTCTGAATCATCTCCAGTATGTCTGATTTACAAGGTTTGTTTTTTCAAAAAGAGGGCTTTAGGACAAATAGTTTGTTCTCATTTTATCTCCCACAGCTTCAAGAGCTTGCTGTTAAGGTAATAGCATTGTTCTACTTGAACAATGCTATGCATTTTTATTTTAGAACAGTGCTTCTCAAACTTTAGTTCATATTAGAATCCCAGGAAGGTCTTGTTAAAACATAGATTGATAGGACCCACCCCCAGAGCTTCTATTTGGTAGGTCTGGGATGGGATCTAAGAATATGGGTGTCTAACCTTTTCCCAGGTGATGCTGCCCCTGCTGGTCTAGACACACTTTGAGAAGGGTGCAAAATGCAGGCTCAGGAAAGAACTGAAGACAAAATAAAGATTACATCAGTTATTTGATGGTGAAAGTTTGAAGATATGGAGATGGACCAGTGAACATTTTTATGGAAGCAGGCTCAACCAGATATGGTATATCAAGTAGTGGGAAGGATCTGAGATTTTACCCTTCGTGCAAGCTAACAAGCTAGTCAACCACCATCACTGGTTCAGGAGCCTCCCTGAGTTGCACACAATGGATTTATATGTCCCCACACAGGAGGCAGCATGGGCTTTGTGTTCCCATGGGTAACTCCTGACCATCAAGTCTAGGGGGCCATACTGAGTAGCCCAGGTGGACAGTGCCTATGACATGAGCTTGTGTCACAGCTGAGGAACACTGAACCCTGAACTTGGGAAACCCCACTCTTGTAAAGGGCGCCTACCAGCAAGCCTGCCTAAATTTTACGCCACAGGATTATTTTTATTTTCCTGAGCAACAAATAAATCTGTCCTCTGCCCTGCAGGGAGACACACAAACATTCTTGAGAAAGTAATCCAGAGCAGAGGCTGTCCCTGCCTCTGTTCACATGTGGTGCAGAAACATGAGAGACCCATGGAGAATTGTCTCCCAAATGGTGACTGGTTGTAGGATTAATTCAGAGGGAAGAGTGATGACATCATTAAAATCATTTAAGAATCAGAATGGAGGAACTCTGGTTCAGGCAGCCAAAATGGACCCGGGTGGCCATTGTGGATGTCGTTTCTTGGATTTCTGAATCTGCATTGGTATTCGACATTTAAAGAATAAGGCAACTGATTATATCGATAGATTAGTTCTAGAATCCCAGAGTGGAATTACGTGGATTAGTCTGGATCCCTATCACATTCACAGCTAAATTCTACTAAATTTTAAGGATCAGGTGGTGATGAATTAATCCAGCCATTTTTAAGAATTAGGTAGTGATGTATTGATTCAGGAATATGCTTGTCATGTGGGAACAAGTTCTGTGGCCTCTCAAAGTACCACGATAATGAATGGTGATAATGTAAGTGAACCTAGTTATAAATCTTGATACAACTGAGATAAAACCTTGACAGGGTTTGAAAATGATTACTTATACATTTCTACACACAGCAATTGAGCGTCAGCTCTCTGCCACACATTGTGTGAACTACTGGATATGTACAGACATGAAAGAACTGTGTCCTGTGCCTAATGAACCCGCATTTAGTAGTTTATTGAAAGTGTGTGTGAGAGAGAGAGAGGAGAGGGAAAAGGCAATGAGGGAGCAGGAAGGAAGAGAAAAAAACAGAAGAAGATGGAGAGAGATAAATTATGTGATGAGAGTCAGGCTAGTGTAAGGATAGGGCACTAGTGGGTTATTTTTGTTTCCATCTTTCAAATTGTGCTTCTATTTTGAACGGTGTTTTTCAAAGAGTAATTAAATCCATATGTCTAATATAGCTAAAAATCTTACCCTCTAGAGGAGTGTTTTCAAAGTTTAGTTCATGGAAAAGGTGTATTATATTAAGCATGTAGATTTCTAGGAATGATACCAAGTATAGAATCAGAATCTTTGGATGGTCATGGGGTTGAGTGGGTTTGTATGTGGTCCAGGTGATTTGAACAGGCTTAGCTGGTGATTCTTCTCAGGTGTCAAAGTGTAGAGCTGATGTAGAAATTATATTCAGTTCAACAGTCTTTTAGTTTAGTGTTGGTCCTGTAGAGCCAAGAAAAAGGCAGTGATAATTGCGAGTTGTGTATTAATTTACTTTCACTACTGATAAGAGGGGTTTTGCTGTTCTTACCAGATGACATCTCCTTTACCTGGCTTACGTATTCCAAGAGTCTGCCAATTTATTTGGAGCTAATTACATCTCTGAATATTAGACTTGAAGCTTTGTGGTTAATTTCAAAAGCATTTCCTGAATATGGCAGATCCAGGCTGAAATCTGTACAACAAGATCCAGAAGCCATGTTCCAAAAGATTTAATTTTCACTGGGCCACAAATAGGGGAATAAATGATGACTGGCTTGATTTCAGCAACTTTTATTTATATGTTTTGCATATATTATATGCCCTTAAATCTTACACTAGAAAGAAGAATAGTATTTGTATTATAAAATTTTTATTTCATATAACCTGGAATGAAATCAATTGTAGGAAAATGAAAGGCCATCTAAAAGAAATAATCTGTAACCTTACATTGTACCTTATGAGTATAGTATAAGATTTCTATATGATTTGCTTAATATAGTCAAAAATTGATGTTTTGCTATTAATCTTGATAATCCTCTTCTTATGTCACGGTTCCAGTACATACAGAAGTGTTAAAATATTTGAGTAGACATAAATAGCAAGATTACATACTTTATTTCTACTTGGTCAGTCTACAAATAATTTTAATCAAAATATGTATTAAAAGTTATATGTTATGTAGTCTTTTCTGTTTCACTTGAGAAGCAATGCTCAAAAAGGCAAAGTCCTTTTTTTTAACCCCTCCATAAACTCAAGGAGATGAACTGATGCTAAGTTATTTTTCTGAGTTTGGTAGAATTCCTCAAGTCATTGGAATATATTTTTCTAAATTAAAATTGGATTTTATTTTTTAAAAAACACGTTTTCTTTGTCTTGGAATCAATTTGGGACTACCCTGCTAGAAAAGTGAAAATGATTTGAAGAAAAGAAAGATTATAATTATGTGCTCATGTTTCATGTCATTAAAAGCAGAAAGTCTGCAAAAGTATGCTTTAGGCAAGCATAAGTAAAACATAAAAACAGAATTTAGTCATCTGTGTAAGAGTGGGCTTGCTAAACCATAGAACCATATTGAAAGGGGATTGTCATGTCTTTGGATAAGTTGCCTTGCTTAAGTGTTGATTTAGCATCTTTCAAACTGTATAAGAAGTGCCTATGAGAACAGAATGATGGTCTCTTGATGGAGAGATGGAACAGGTAGGACTATGTTTACAAATAAAGCCTGTTCTGTGTTCTGACGATAAGGATGCAATAAATGCATAGGCTTTTGGTGCTGAAAAGGGGGCTTAGAGATGGTTCCAGCTTTGTTTCCCTGAGGGTTCTTCCCTCCTCCGTGCATTATCTTTACTTTCCAAAACCACCAGCAAACCATTTCTCGAAACTCATTGACATTAACCAAATCTCTTGTCCAATCTAAACCATCACTTGCAAGTGTGATAGGTTTCACTTTAGACAAATCATTCCCCCCATGAAGCCGGTGCAGTTTCTCTTCAGTATTCAACCTGCATGCAGCCTATTAGAAAGAAGAATCAACAACATCAGTATCAGAAAACGTTCACATAATTTAAAAAAAAGCGTGCCACACAATGCCGGAGGATACAGACAAATTCATTTATAGTGATTGCTGTGGGTAGGGAAATTGGTCAAGGGATGAATAAGGTGAACTTCAAGGTTATTTGTACCATTTTATTTTTCACTTTAAAAGTTATAAAGACAATTTTAATTAAAGATAAAAGTGAATTCTGGGTGATGAATTCCAGATTGTTTGTTTCTCTACTTTTCAGTGCTTTTAATCTCCTCCCAAACCAAACAAATAAAAAGACCTAAGGCTAAAACTTGTCATTGGCTAGCAGTACTCATTCTTTTTAGAATCCTTCCTGTTCTTTATTTTTGAGACATTGCCATTCTTGATAAAAGCAATATTTTAAAAAATTTATTCACCATGTCACTGATTCCACTGTAACTAAACTAAAACGAACAAATGTATATTGTAACCGTTAAGAAAGCATCTGTCGAACACTGATCCTATGATGTTAAGTGTGTGTGAGAGTGTATGTTATATAGGATATGATATATGGTATATGAATGTGTGGCAGTTCCCTTTAGAAGCAGGAACTGAGTCCTGTAGTTTTTCCTAAACACTTCTACGTAGCAAGTGCTAAGTAAACGTCTGTTGAATAAGAGCAAATGCACACTGTACTTCTTCTCCTCCCAGTCAGGATGTATATTTACCTATAGCGATCACAGTCATCAGGTGTCAAAACATGGCAAAGGTAAAACTCATCCTACTTAGCCTACTCAATTTTTATAACTTTTCTCAAATCCCAGCTTCCGGCCTGGCTTCTTTAGCCAATAGATCTTTTTCAAAGTACCAATAATGTTCCTTTATAAAAACGTTTTAAACAATACATAAGTATAGCAGGTGTGATTTTTAAAAAAGTATAAAACAATTTCTCTACACGTGAGGATTTTTATACTAAACTCCTTGTTCACTAGGATATAACAAGTTGTTAGAAGGCTTTGGTAGAATTCTGCTGGGTATATATATTTATATGAATTTAAAGAAACATTGTTTATACGTTGTTTTATGTGAATTTAAGTGAATATTTTGCATTGTTTCCCATTATTTGGTGAAAGTTATTAGAAAGAAAAGAGTATTTTTACCTTTTAGATGGAACATTATGCTAAATATTCATGGGGTTATGATGTTATCTTTTCTATTGAGGTCTTCAAGCTTTCTATCACCTTAAGAAATGCAAAAGAAATGTGACACCTCAATCTTTTTTTTTTTTTTAGTATTTCAGGAAATGAGGTGAGAAAGCAGAACATAATGATCTCCTCTCCTTTCTCATTTTATTTGTAGTAAAAATAAAATGAAATAAACTGAAGAACTCATTTTATTGACTACTGTATTAAACTGCTATATTCCCTAAATTACATTTGCTTTTGGCCCACCCTATAGTTCCATAGATAAGAGCTTTCTTGCAGAGCAAAATACAGTGAAAATTTAGGGGCCATTAAGATGTTTTCATTCATTTCACTCACTTATGTACCTATTGAAGTGGTCATCAGTGAGTACAGTTTTAACATATTCTGTTCTAGGTATTTGTGTTTGTAGATTCACATGGAAGTAAAACTTTGATATATGGTTTTGAGCATACCAATAGAAAATATATCAAATAAATATTATTGTTAAATGCTGAAAAATGTTAAGTCCATTGCCTACATCCTATAGTTAGTGAATAGCAGCACCAAAATTGTAAACCAGAGGTGTCTGATTCAAAAGCGCATGCTTATTTTAGCTATAGCTCCAAAGTTATTCATGGCACCTGTACACTTTTCTTCAGAACATAGAAGTCTGTTCTTTGACGTAAGTTTGCTATTTTCAATAGATATTGTTAGACCATTCACATGATTATCCTGATTATTTTGATATGTTAAGAGCATTTGATGAGGTTAGGGAAAACTTGTCAACAGAGACATAATACAATAATTTGTTCATCCTTATTGGGTGTTAGCTATTTGAACATTAATCATATAACACACACATATTTTACTGGTAAGTCTGAAAAATCTTGACAGACACTAGCCAAAGAAATTGTTTTGAATTAGAGATGTTTCTTTGAATGATATTTCAATTCTTGATATTATTAATATAAGTGCCAACATTGTTGGAGTCTAATGGAACTGTCATATGATCCCTGAAGATTTACTTTCAAAACTATCAAAAGAAAATTCTTTGTAATTAAATGTTTCAGAGAACTTTATCTTTCATCTGCAATAAACATACGGTCTAGGAAGCAAGTTATTTACAGTTTTGGAAAATACTCTTATTTCCAAGAAAAAAATACATTTAAGTATTGTTAAGCAAAATGATAGAATTATTTCTTTTTATACTGTACAGTTATACTGCTTTTATTAAACTTTCATATCACTTGCCAGATGCAATGCTAGTGGAAGAGATAAAGATGACAAAAAGGTGAAGGTTGAGAATGAATAGGCCTTCAAGGGAGCTGATCTTTCTCTGATCTGATAAAACCTCTCCCATTATCTATTTCTTTCTTTTTTGTTTTTCTTTTTTTCCTTGCAGATCACTGCATATCAAGAGCTTTTTCTCTGAATAGCAGCATTCTCTCAGGATTTGAGGGCAAGACTTATATAAAGATAGTTTCCAAATTGACATATGACATGTTGTGCTGTTTTTAGAATTTGCCTTTAGAAAATTCTAAAAATTACTGGGAAATTTTCCATTAATCTGAAATAGTTTTCTACCAGTGTTTTTTATTTTGATACTACTATGTCTTCATGTATTCTATGAATGCCAAGTGATGTTAACACTTTGATGGGTTTAGTGGGAACTAAAGATTGGTCTTGTGGAATAAGAATAAGCTTTGGAGTAGGAAGGCTTATGTTCAAGTCCATTTCGTTAAACTTGTGAGTCCTTAAAAGTCTTTAAAATGAGTTTTTATTTTAAATGCTCAAACCAGTAGGTAGGTAGGGATGTACATATTATTATTACCTTTATGACATTGTATATATACTTATCATTCCATCCCCAAAGGATTTTCATATATACATGTGCTGTTTCATTTATAATAAAGCCGTTTAATGAAACTTTCTCACTTACCTTAATATGAGCAGAATTTTCAATTTTCTCTTGTAGGTATTTATGCTGAACTGGGTTTTTTGTTTCTATCTGATTCTCTGCCTGGTTTTAATGTTTGATACTATATTAAACTGTACTATGAATTAAATGAGAAAAGATTCTTTTTCTGAAGTAGGTTATTGCTATGGGTCTATTTTTATATATCTATAGCTAACTATGGAAACAGGGATGTCCTACTGAGCAAATATTCACATTTTATTAGGTAGGAATTTTATCAGTCTTAACACAATTTGCCTGTGGCATTTAACGGTAGGTCATTGGCTTTAAAAATAAAATATCACTTGACTAGAATAGAAGTTAATTAGGGACTTGCAGTGTCCAGAAGACATGTCAGTTTTCTATGAGTCATGACTAGCTGGTCTTTTGCCACAAGAAAAAAGCACCATCAGCAACTATTTGTATCACTCCCCGAGGTAGGCTAAGTCTTTAAAGTTCTCTATTTTGGTTTGTCGTGAAATCTGCTAGATAAAAAAAAAAAAAAAAATTTACTAATTTCTTCATGAAAAAAGAAGATAATAGTAGTGCCTTTTCATGATTATGTATCCCTGGATTTCCAAGCTGGGGATATATAATATTTAGCAACTTTCCAGCTCTAAACTAACCTTTTAAAATACACTTTTTTTTTCTTATACATAACTACAGGTCTTTAGGTTTCTAAAACTATCTCAGAATCTTGCAATAAATATCATTTACTTGATAAAATTAGTGTTTATATATATTAGAAATAAAGATGATTTGGACTCTCCTCCCCCTAGGAGAATTGTCTGATAGTTTGTGACCATTGTTCATCCCTCTTTAACTTTTTTTTTCTAGAAATAATTAACTGTGATGATCACTGTCACTCTGGCTTATTAAACATGGATTAAGTTCATCTTATAAGCCATGTGATTCTGAGTCAGATCATTAAGTTATACCTTCTCCTGCTCTCCAGAGTAGAGAACAGCATGGTTGAGTTAGAGCTGGTGTCTTGCAAACCACGTATGGCATTGTGGGTGAATGCCCCCCAACGTGTTTTGTTTGTTGGGTGGCAGCCTCCTTCTGTGTGTCTCGTGAGGAAAACATGTTAATATCCCTCTTCAATAAATTTTAGAGTTCTAATATTTCTTAATCTAAAAAAATATTTAACTTATTTATATTTTACCCAGTATTTTGTTTAAATTCACAAAATACTTAATTTTATTATTGGCCCCATACATATGAACAATTTAGTTGTTCTTATGTGGCCTGTTAAAAATGAGGGAAGACTTATGTTCTGAATTTTGTCAAGAATATGCCTTTGTGTTATTTTCTCATCTGTCTTTTCTTTTTCTATCTTCCCTACTAAAGTTTTCCTATAAAGAAATGGCTTCCATTTCCATTTGTTTTGCCATTTTATTCACTTTTTTGCAACATTTTCACACAGAATTTGAGTTTCCAAAAATATTGTGATAAATATTACTGAGATGTATACATTTTTCCCTTGGTTTTTCTCTGTTTGGGTTTTTGACCTTGTAGGGATAGAGAACCTTTTCTGGGTTGCTCTCCCTGCTACAATATCTTACATTTACTAGCTTCTTTTATGTTCCCTTGCTGTCTAGTAGTTGATAAACTGAAACCATTGTCATTAAGCACACTGGAGAATTTTTCCTTTAAATTGATTTAGTTTAGGGGTTCTTAACTTGAGATTTCCCACTAGGCAGTATTTTTTAGTCATTGGTAATACCTATGTAAGAGTTTAGAAAAATGATTATAATATTAAAGAAGAGGGAATAAAAGCCAATACACTAATATAAAACTAGTCGAAAGGGATGTTTCCATTCCCCAGTGTGGGCAAGAATTCCACATCAAGAGCACACACTGAAGTATAGTTCATAGTGAAAGATCAAAAACGTGAATCAACAAACCACTATGAGATTATACTTTTCTAAAACCTAACCTGATCATTTCTATCTCCTAATAAATGAGTTTAATACATTTATTATATTTACTGATATACTTGTCCCATTTTGCCTGTCTCCTAGCTGTGTGGGGGGCAGGCCACAGGTGAACTCAGTACTCAAGGGACACAGTGTACAAATGGAATCTTAATTGTCCTTCATAGTTAGATAGCTGACGTGTATATTTGCTTACTGTCTGCCAGGCACTGTTCTAAGCACTTTATATATAGTATCTCATTTAATCCTTTCAACAACCCATGAGGCAGATTTTGACATTATTCCTATTAGAAAAGGGGAGGAGAGACTTAACTTCTCCGAAGTTTGCACAGCTGGTATGCAGCAGGGTTGGTATTTAAACCCAGGCAGTCAGGTTTCAAATCTGTTCTTAATCACTAAATGTTACTGTGTCTTGTGAAAGTTTAGCACACGGAGAATATGATAATAACACTGGAAAATACAAAGAGAAAACTCTAAAAACTATTAGACAAGGGGGAAAAAAAAGAATTTATCTACAAAAAGTCATTAGCAGGCTGACAATAGGCATGTCATCTCCAGCTGAACCTAACGGAATAACATTTTAAAAGTGCTAAAGGAAAATAGGTCAGGCTAGAATTCTCCAACGACTTTGGCATATAAGAGTGAAGGGGAAATAAAGCCTTTTCAGATGTGTGGATTATGGTTGTTTGTTACTCATGGGTATTTGAATAAACTCTTAAGAATGTACTTTAGCAAGGAGAAAATTATTACATTTTTGTGGCTTTTGGTAAAAAACTAAAAATGCTATTAAGAAGGTGCCTCTACAGCACTTAGCACATATTTATTGATTCTCATTGTTATTTCATTTCCAGTTATATAGAAATATATGCTATAAGGATATTTATGAAAAGCAATATTCTACTAGGGTTAATATAGTGATCAAAGCTTTTTTTAAAAAAAACAAATGAAATGTTAGTCATTGATAGAAAGCACTGGAAGTGGACACTACTGCCAGTGATGGCAGAGGTAGTAAACTTAATGGTATTCAAGAATACTATGCTATTTATATTACTGAAGAGTAAATATATATGTATCAACTTCAGTAAATTAAAGTATTAAATGATTTAGAATTTATGAATCACAAATAAGGAATCTCTTCTTTTTTATGTGTCTTAATAATTGATTTGAAAACCCAAGCCCTATATAACAATTATGTATTCATGTGGTCATTTGAATTCTAAGATTTCTTATTTTCTTTCCAGCGCCTGGCTTTGGAAGCTGAGAAAGTTCAAGCAGCCCACCAGTGGAGGGAGGATTTTGCAGTAAGGACCCTTTTTAACCACTTGATTTAATAAGTACATCGACGTTTTGTGTTTGGATAATTATGATTTCATTTAAAATATTTTTTTTAGTGATGGACTCTTAAGGTATTATGGGACCAAAAACAGCTAGCTGTACTTCGTTGCTTTAAAAAAAAACCTTGAAATATTCTCATACTCAAAGGTATTTATAAAATTAATAACAGAAAAATAACATTAAATTATAGCATTTGAATAATCTTTATAGGTATTATGAATATACTAATTGAAAAACAAGTGACATTTTTTAAGAAGTGACATGCATATTGTAGTCACTTTGACAGTGGGCAATGCAATTAAAGTTAGAACAGATGCATTAAAGCCTCTTAAAATTTAACTTGCTCCACATTAGTTAGAAGTTATCCTTCGTCTGCTCTGGCCTGCTTTTAGAAACGTCAGCTGATATTAACTTCTGCACCTATTTTTTTGATAAACTGCTTTTGTGCTCCAAGAGTCACTGGGCTAATTATACAAATTGCAGAAATTCTTCTTGTGATGAGTTCCTTCCCTCCTTCCTTCCTTCCTCCCTCCCTCCATCTCGTCTCTAGCTATCTGTTATATCTTCTTGCATCCATGGTACACAATGAAGAAGCCTGATCTTAATAGTTAAAATACTTCTGTTACATATTTGAATTGTATCATTTATAGTGAAAATCTCTTTAGTTTCTTTTTTTT
The DNA here is from genome assembly GCF_949987515.2 of Delphinus delphis. NCBI lineage: Eukaryota > Metazoa > Chordata > Mammalia > Artiodactyla > Delphinidae > Delphinus > Delphinus delphis. The sequence goes on along the minus strand of NC_082691.1, from coordinate 26,480,973 downwards.
TTAACATCTTTATTGGAGTATAATTGCTTTACAATGTTGTGTTTCTGCTGTATAACAAAGTGAATCAGCTGTATGTATGCATATATCCCCATATCTCCTCCCTCTTGCGTCTCCCTCCCACCCTCCCTATCCCACCCCTCTAGGTGGTCACAAAGCACCGAGCTGATCTCCCTGTGCTACGCAGATGCTTCCCACTAGCTATCTATTTTACGTTTGGTAGTGTATATATGTCCATGCCACTCTCTCACTTCGTCCCAGCTTACCCTTCCCCCGCCCTGTGTCCTCAAGTCCATTCTGTATGTCTGCGTCTTTCTTCCTGTCCTGTCCCTAGGTTCTTTAGAACCTTTTTTTTCAAGATTCTCTCTCTCTCTCTCTCTCTCTCTATATATATATATATATATATGTCAGCATACAATATTTGTTTTTCTCTTTCTGACTTACTTCACTCTGTATGACAGACTCTAGGTCCATCCACCTCACTACAAATAACTCAATTTCGTTTCTTTTTATGGCTCAATAGTATTCCATTGTATATATGTGCCACATCTTCTTTATCCATTCATCTGTTGATGGACACTTAGGTTGCTTCCATGTCCTGGCTATTATAAATAGAGCTGTAGTGAACGTTGTGGTACATGACTCTTTTTGAATTATGGTTTTCTCAGGGTATATGCCCAGTAGTGGGATTGCTGGGTCGTATGGTAGTTCTATTTTTAGTTCTTTGAGGAACCTCCATACTGTTCTCCATAGTGGCTGTATCAATTTACATTCCCACCAACAGTTCTTTAGTTTCTGATCAAAGAAAAATTCCAGACAGCTCATTTGGGAGATGTTAACCCCCCTCGCCCCATTTAAAATATGATTAGAGTTTGAGTGACAGCTTGATAATACTGTTCAGTTGTCTTTGAATGTTTTGCAAGACATCTCAGATTTGAAGGTAAGAAAGTTGTGGCTCAATAGAACACTAAACTGAGGTTTAGGAGTTGACACTTTTACTTCGTGTTTATGTGATTTTATTGTCTATCAAAGGAAAATATAGAAAATGATACTTCATTCACTAATAATATAGGATAACAGTTAAATAGTATTTCATGCTTGATGATTCTGATATTATTTATTTTTACTGTCTTTTCCACAAATTTATATTTCTTAAGTAAACTCTTAGTCTACTCAGTTGAGACTCTATTTGACTGTCTGTTTGATTCTTTCACCTGAATTGATCATATTGCTTGCTTTGTTGGTATCATGTAGGTACTGGCTTAATCCACAATTGTTTGTTGTAGGTACATTAAGAAAGATCAATATGTCATCCATAATATATAAAGAAAAAATCAGTGATGAAGTTAAAAACACAACCTTTCTGAGTATAGAGGACAGATTTTAAGCTCATCCAGTGAAGATTTTACAGTGCAGTTTGTTGCTGTTAGATGTAAGGAAAGTAAACCTGCATTTTTTTGTTTGTTTTGAATAGACCAAAAACAGCCAAAGTAATTTATCCCAATAAATATCCATTCGAGAACTGATAATTAGTGACATTTACTTTTCTTCTCCATCTTAGAGGTGGCATAGTAAAAGCAGTGTAAAGGCATAATAGTTGTGAAGTTAGATGTTGTATTTTGCCTAGTCTTGGTATATACATTGGCGCTGTTTTAGTTTAAATCCTGAGTACTTCTGAGAATCCAAAAAATCATTAAGTTCATCAAGTCAGATTGCATAGTATATAGATTCTATTGCTGTTTCAAAAAGCTTTTCTTGCATTAAGGGAATTTGGTAATATTTCATGTAGTCATTTATTGGTTGTATGTCTTTTCCAGCTTTCTAGGGAGAAATGATGTGTTAAAAGTAACTTTACAAATAGGAATGTAGTATATAAAGTTTCCTTTCCCGGATATATTGGCTCATTAACACGAAGTTAACATTTTGGCAGTGATTTATTTTTCCTTACAAAAGTAATGGGTGACCACTGTAGATGACACAGCAACTCTCAGCGTGTGCTAGCCAGTACTCTATTTTACTGAATCCAAACCATCATCAATAGTAAGGGTAAGAAAGAAAAAAAGAAGCTAATTAAATTGTGATGCGCCAACAATTTTAAGCAGTATTCATATTTGTCGGATGTCAAAATGTGTAAAAATTTACCTTGAAACGTAACTCCTTTTATCTGTTCTCTCAGTGCCTATATCCAAACAGAAGTATTGCTAGGAAAAGTCATGCAAGAGGACAAATTCAGTTCCACAATGACACAGATACCATTACTAGATCTTCTATGGTTAAATAGAAAATACATTGTTTACCCAGTAAATGTTAGGAGTTCTTAGCAAATAGTCGTCACCGTGTGGGAGAATTCTTGAACAAATTCTGTTTTAAATTTCCCCTTAGGTCACCTCACAATTTATTTAGGACTTGTGAATGTACTGATTGACATTAGAAGAGACTGTTAAAGGGAAAACAAATTAGAGAACTTTAGAGCCCTGTCAACTCATTTCCCCAGTACCCTTCTTGATGGACTGTAAATGATGTTCACAGGACACATATCTGTCACAGTTTGCATGTTGACAATTGATATTTTCCCTAAAGCCTTTACCATAGCACTTCCCTTTGAAATACCATAGGTGATAGACAGTTGAGATAGTAGTGATTTTATATTTGAAGAATAGAACCTGAAAGAAGATTGCCTTCAAATTCAAATAAGTAAATAGTGCAAAAATAAGCGACCTTTTTTCCCTTTTTCCTTGTTTCTTTTCTGATAAACTAGATGATGATTCAGTTCATATACATACAATAAGGTTAAACATCCTTCAAGACCATAATAAAAATCAAATTCACGCATGGTTGGAAATTAGAAATCATCAACATTAAATGTCTCTTTATTTTGTGATTACATACAAAACAATCAGAAATTTTGTCAATATCTTAACCAAACATTTAAAAATGTTTAATTTGAAGTTAAATGCTGCCATACTCCAAAAGGTCCTTGTTTTAAACTTTATAAGCCTTTTATCTTCTAAGGCATTTAACTATGCATCAGTGCAATACTTCTTTAATGCCATCCTTTAATAATTTAACACTAGGATGATTTAGAAGGCAGAAATAATTTCCTAAAAGGTACATTAGCATTTCAAAATGAAATATAATATGCCGATTCTTCCCTCTAGTATAAGTAGGGAAGTTTCATTAACATTACTTAGGCAAAATGTTGATTAACATTCTGTACTCTGTAGTGTAGAGAAATCTCAAGAATAACAAGAACAAAAGGCAAAATACTAAAATGCTGGCAACAAGAAAGGGCTCCTGTAATTCATACTCTCCCTCAGCTCCACTCAATTCCCAACTGGATGTACAATTGAGGGAACAAAGGGCATACACTTTAAATGGATCAAGATTTATGTGGTCATGCATTTACAAGTTCAAACCAATATTTGTAAATAAGCTGTGTCTACCAGCTGCCTTTCAGGTCTGCATGCAACTTACTGGCATTAAAGGGCACCTCTCATGTCACTTATGATGGACAAATTATTTTATTAAGGGCAGGTGGGAGAAGGAAAAAGGAGCTTGGAAAATTAATTGTCCTGCATAAAATAATTGCTATTATTTCTACTGAACAGATCTTTTCCAGTTGCTTTTGAAATCTCTTTTGATTGCATTGCAATGGTTGGTTAACTAAAGCAATTTTGTTTCCAACTAAGCCTGCGATATTAATTGTACGTACACATGTATAAACATAAGGGGTGCCTAATTTGTATTTTAATAAGTAGGATCTTTATGTATGGCTTATTAGCATCAGCTTGTTATTGTGAATGCTGAGTACAGACAGTCTAGAAATTGGGCAGTAAATAAAACATTTAGGGAGCCTTTTTTAGCTCCAGCTTCACAGAGAAACTAAATGAGATGGTGGGAATTTTTCTAGTGAAGTTGAATGTTATTGAGTGTTAATCAGGCTAATTTAATTCTCCTAATTGAGTTTTAATTATATACATATACTTTTTAAAAATTACCTTACTCAAATCATATTTTGAAATGTTGCTTTAAAAGTTGTACTATGTAGAATTTTCTGTTTATATGAGTTAAATTAATAGGCACTGGCATTCTATATTTTATTACTTCATCTATCCTAATCATTTCATGAAATAACATCACCTCTGTTGATTGCAGCACAAACAGTTGTGACTATGGGAACTAGGAAATCATACTGTATTTATTTTGGTTACAATGTATAAAGAGAAACACTATTCTAAATTATAATTGTGCAGGTTCAGGATACAGAAGTGCTGGCTTTTTAGGAATAACAAGTGGGGGGTACTTACAGACAATGGAATGTTATTCGGCACTAAAAAGAAATGATCTATCAAGCCATGAAAACACGTGGAGGAACCTAAAATGCATATTACTAAATTAAAGAAGCCAATCTGAAAAGACTACATACGATATGATTCTAACTATGTGACAGTCTGGAAAAGGCAGAACTATTGCTAAGGAAAAAAATAAAAGACAATCAACCCCAAATGGAGACACATATGCTAAGCCCCACATCACCAAACCATGACTTAACTTACAGTTTCAACTCTCCTAGAAATGGAATCTTAAACCAATTGGTCAGGAATTACCTGATGAGCCCTAGTTAGGAATTTGCCTGATAGACCCCTGCCATCCTCTAAAGGACAGTAACCTTGCAGTAACCAACCTGCCTTTTTTGCCTGGTACAATTTCCTTTTCCCCACTCTCTTCTGCTGTAAAAGTCTTTCATTTTGTACAGTTCCTCAGAGCTCCTTTCTATCTGATAGATTGGATGCTGCCTGATTCAAATTGATTTTTGCTCAAATAAACTCTTAAAATTAAAAGAAAAAAGTAGGGGGGGCGGCATTGTCTTAATGAATGAATGAATTTAATAGATTATCAAAATGATTTTAGTCTCTAGCTGGATTTAGTCTTTCTTAGTTTCTACATTTGGTTGAATTGTCCTTTGGAATCAAGAGCTTACATATTATGCAACAGTTCTTATGTAGAGAAACAATCAATTTTTTACTACTACTTTTTTTAAAGAGTTTTGTCAGTTTCTCCTCATCATCAAGATAGATGAAAAGGAGCCACAATGCAAAACTGATTTACCCTCAAATTGTGGGAAACCATTTTAGTAGAAAAGAGCCAGGCAAATTCATGGTACCATATTCTTTTTGCACATACATATAAAGGCCCATGGTAAGAGCATTATAAGGTAGCAGAGTAGAAAATAGTAACCGTGGGCTTTAAATTATTAATTATCCTGGATGATAACCCCTCTCTTTTGTTTCTTATGTTGAATAAAAGAAGAAGCAAAATATTTATCCAGTAATTACCTAGCCAATAATCTTGGTTTTATTTTTAATAATGTTTAATATGTTCTAATGATCTTCCTGTTCTCAGTATTATTTCTTTTAAAACGAAGGTCACATGATAGCACATGATGATACATTAGAACTCCCTAAGTAAGACATCATGACAGCATGTCCTGGGATAATGCAAACTTAGATATAATTGGAGCTGGGTAAATTTCTTTCTTTCTTTTTTGTCCCGCTCTCAGGAAGGTAGAGAGGAGTTAGAAAGGGCAGGCATCTCTAACTTGGGAAATGCGGAGGTGGATGGGTCTTTATGTTTTTCAAATCTAATCTGCTGCCTCAGTGTCCTGGTATTGAGCTGATGAAAACATTGTTAAATTAGTGGGAGATTCCAGGAATTGCTGCCAATATTCTAAAAATTGTAGCCATGAAGAACACACAAATATCAATACCTCATTGATATTTAAGCTAGAGTTATTTATTGCCATCTGCAGGTATCAAATTGTAGTTGTCACAAGAGAGCTTTTGAACTTAGGTATTTCATTAACCTCTCTATAACTTGAGCTACATTTAATTAAAATTTTTGGACACCACTTATTTGCATTAAGGTGGGGTTTACTATATTAAAAATGTCTCAACCACAAAAGAACTAAAAAGATGAAGAAAAATGTATAAGCATTAAAAATTACTGCATAGTTTACAAAGATTTGCTCTATAAACTTTTGTCCACTTTATTTCCTTATTTAAAAATCTTCAGTTACTTTCCATTTAGCATAAATGATATACAGGCCCTTCATGATCTGGCCCCATCTTATTTTTCATACATTTCTACTGGAACATTTCCCCAGCAGCTATTACCGTTCTCCTGAAATTCTGAGTCCCAAACAGAGTAAATTATTTGATGGTTCCCTAAGACAATATTCTTTCCTTCATCCTCAGACCTTTTGATAATCTCTGCCTAGAAATCTCTCTCATCTCTCCCCAATTTCCTTTTGGCTTTGATCCACCAATCTTGGATTTGTTGTCTGTTTTATATGGCCCTCTAATGTCCAGTATATATTCATATTCAAGTACGTACTCCTTATATAATTTTCCTTTTTCCACATTTTTTCAGCACTAAAATGTAAACTTCCTGGGGATAAGAACTTTGGCTAAAGCATTACTAAAAAAACTGTAGTCTAGTACAATGCACAATAGACATAATAGTCCAGTGCAGTAGCCTATAAGTAATTTTTAAACTAAAAATAGTTACTTGTAGTGCTGAGGTATCTATTTTTATTCTAAACATTTATTGTCAATTTCAGTGGAGAAATAATAAAAAAAAAACTTGGTTTAAACTGTACTTTTTAAAAGTCTGAATATATTTGCCCATAGCTGTGACATAGTTACAGAACACTGGGCTTGGAGTTATGCAGATCTATACTTCAAATGTTGGCTTTGCCACTAACTTGCAATACAATTTTAGAAAAATAACATTCTTTTGAATATCAGTTTATGTAAAAACTCTTAGTTCTATAGTCTCCACCAGCATAATTATTTTTGTAAGATGCTCTGTGCTTGCCCTATTTCCCTACGAAGGAAGATATTTTCTAGAAACCTTGTGGTATGTCCCAGGTGTTCACACACAGGTTGACACAAGTCCCTAGATGGCTGTTTGCCTAGTCCAGCAAGTATCTGCCAGCTCCCATGACTGTGGTGCTCTATTTGCTGTCGTTGCTCCAGTGAAAGAATACCACTCTGCTCAGGCTGCTGTCAACTGGTGCATCCCAAACTGCAAAGCACTTGAACTTGAGTCATAGTGTAGTCTGTGCAGAAAGAAGGGTGAATGACCCTATTTGCAGCCACAGATTTTTTTTCAGACTAGATAAATCATATTTTAATGTACTATTTAAAAAAGTCAAAGTTCATAAGAAAATCCACAGTGAACAAAATATTAAATTTATTTTTCTTTAAAAACATTTCATTGTGATAAGAACACATGAGACCTACCCTCTTAACAAAGTGTACAATACATTATTATTGACTACAAGTACAATGTACAGTAGATCTCCACAGCTATTTATCTTGTGTTGCTTAGTTGAAATTTTATGCCTGTTGATTACTAACTCTCATTTCTCCCTCCTCCCCAGCCCCTGGTAACCACCATCCAGTCTTTGATTTTATTGACTATTTTAGGTAACTCATGTAAGTGGAATCATGCAGTATTTGTCCTTCTGTGTCTGCCTTATTTCACTTAGCTTAATGTCCTTGAAGCCCATGCATATTGTATTGTAGAATCATCTACTTTTTAGAGGCTGAACAATATCATATTATATGTATATATACCACATTTTTTAATATCCATTCATCTGTAGCTGGACATTTAGCTTGTCTCCACATCTTAGCTACTGTGAATAAGGGTACAATGAAAATGGGAGTGTTAATAATATTTCTTCCAGATCCTGATTTTAAGTCTTTTGGATATATATCCAGAAGTGGGATTGCTGGATTATATAGCAGTTCTAGTCTTAACTTTCTCGAGAAACCATACTGTTTTGTGTAGCGGCTACACCATTTTGGATTCTCACCAACAGTGTGCAAGAGTTCCAGTTTCTCTACATTCTTGCCAATGCTTGTTGGTTGTCTGATGGATTAAAGACTTAAAGGTAAAACCTGAAACTCTAAGACTTCTAGACCAAAACATAGAGGAAAAGTTTCATGACATTGTTCTTGGCAATGATTTTATGGATATGATACCAAAGCATAGGCAACAAAACCAAAAAGAAACAAGTGGCACTATATAAAACTAAAAAGCTTCTGCACAGCAAAGGGAACAATCAACAGAGTGCAAGGCAACCATGTATCTGATAAGGGGTTAATCTCCAAAATGTATAAGGAACCCATACAACCCATTAACAAAAATTACAACCCTAGACAGTTTTAATGACCAGACTCTGAAGCTAGTTCTCATATTCTCATTTATTTAATTCTTCTCCCAAAGAAGGCAGAAGCACCTTTCCTTAGGAGTCTGTGAGGAGACTTATTTTTTACCTTATCCTCATTTCACTAGTGTCCCTGTGAACACTTGTTTATGTTTTTTTCCCCTTTTTAGGAAACAGTCAGTCAGCTTCCAGCAAATGAATGCATGAAAATAGATTTCTGATAATTTTTCAGCTTTAATCCTGTATTGTCATAGCTCATGTTCAGCCTGGAAGGCTTCTATTGGAAGACCTCATACATTTGTATTTCCAAAAAGTTTTTTGAAATTAAGTGAGATAGTTTATGGGAATATACTTAGCACTTTGAAAGGTCTTAAAAATGATAATTTTAAGAGGAGATGCTATCTCCTAGATTTGTTTCTTTTGAGAAGTTGACATATTGCTTTTTAATGATTAAGTGTAGCTGGTTATACCTTCTTAAGGAGGAAAATATACATTGCACATAATAGGCATTGGATGAATGCTTTTTGAATTGACTTAAACCCATTTTACTTACATTCCATTTATGTATTAAGACTGCATTGATGAAGAATGACTACATTTGGAAGTGACAAGTACTCAGCATGAGACTAACAAAATTTTTTGTTCTTATCGATGTTTGTCTTTATGTCTGTATGAAGTTCTGGTTTACTCGGTGCCTAAAACAGCCCTGGAAGATCTTTGCAGAAACAAATCAAAACAAAACAGCTGTATCTAAAGAGATCTTTAGGGAGTACAGACACTAATACTTATTTCTATTTACTGTAGATCCTTTAGGACCGAGCCCTGGGGCAATAACTCTATTCTCAGAGATAATTTTTATCTTCAGAATAACATTAGATGTTGGAATAATTTCAACTTGGTGGAATTATAGATATGTTAATGGCTTTGTTCCTATTGCTATGGGAAAGAGAATGTTTTAGGAATTGAAGAACTGGCCTAGAGAGCTTTTTTACTAAAGGATTGACACCATAGTGATGAAACTTGGAGCTTTAAAATAAAGCAACAAAGTGTAAGATGCAGGCATTTAATGTAGGTCATGGGGTTTAGTCACTAGTAGGATACACTTTGACTTTGGGAGATACCTAGGAGAATTGACCATGAGAACTGAGGGCTTAGTGCACTAATTTCAGTAGAGGGATATTATATGTCCAGAATATAGTAAAGCTGTTGAAACAACGGTCTGGATAATGTTGAGAGTGTGGATATTGCAATCAAAAGCTTAGTCAGAAAAAAGAAGTCTTGGGCTTCCCTGGTGGCGCAGTGGTTGAGAGTCCGCCTGCCGATGCAGGGGACGCGGGTTCATGCCCCGGTCCGGGAAGATCACACATGCCGCGGAGCGGCTGGGCCTGTGAGCCATGGCCGCTGAACCTGCGCATCTGGAGCCTGTGCTCCGCAACGGGAGAGGCCAGAACAGTGAGAGGCCCGCGTACCGCAAAAAAAAAAAAAAAAATTCTCTGAGTAGATGGAAGACATTTTTAAGAGGTCTCCGATTTAAACTTATAAGTTAAAGAAAAAAAAAGACAAGAAAACCTAGAGAATATTCATCTACAAGTTTAAAAAAGTATGTAACTAGACTTGAGTGCTGGACCTAATTACATATGATAAAAATGCTATGGGAATTGAGGGGAATAGCCAATTCCTCCTTTTATGCAAAATCGCTACTTCTTTAAAGTTCATGCCTTTGGTCATCTTCTAACCTTCCAAGCCAGTCTGTCAGTGGAGTTTTTCCCATGCTATCCTCTCTCTCTAGTTAGTCAACCTTTTTGTTTTCCTTTTACTTTGTCACCAACATACAAACTGGCTCCCATATCTTCTATCATTAAAAAAATTTTTTTGCTATCTCTTTTAGAGTTGCCACATTTCCTTGCTGTCTTATTCTGCAAACCTCAAAAGAGATGTAGACCTACACCATCTCTGCATCTTCACCTTCACCCAGTGGCCAGCCCACTCCAATCTGACTGCAAAATTCATCCGTGGTGAAATTGTTCTTAGTAGTTGCATTTACCTCCAGGTCATCAAGTCTTATGGACATTTTTTGTTTATCTTTGTACTTGGTCTTTTCCTATCTTTTTAATGTACCACTTCCTATTTCCCCTTTCTTCAAACACAAGTTTCTTCTGTTAGTTTTCAGGAAACCCCATTTTCCTATTTTCTCACCATTTAGTCCTTCTCAATCTCCTTTTTAGTACTTTCTTCTGTACTGTAGCTCTAATATTACCTAAATTTAGGGCACAGTCTTAGCCCTCTTGTCTTTAATGCCCATACTTTCTCCCAGGACACCTCATCCATTGCTTTGAAATTAAATAGGATTCCACCCAAATGAATTTTCTGAGCTCTAGGTTCATTTAAGTAACTGACCACTTGCTGTTTCCATTTAGCTGTCTCACCTGCATGGTGCTAACATGGCCAGATGAGCAAGTGTTTCCATTCCTCCCTCCCCCAGTATCCTGATGATCTGTTAATTTCCCCATCACAGATGAGATCACCTTCTCCCAGTTCATCTAGCCAAAATTAAGGAGTAATCCTTAATTTCCCCCTCTGCCATAACCCCTCATATAATCCACGTGTAAATTCTGTCAGTTCCAGCTCCGGATATATCATGCAACCATTCATTTCTCTTCAGCTTCATAACCACTGTCTTTGTTCAAACCACTGACATCCCACAGGCAGAATAATCTTGAAAATATTAACCAAATTATGAATCACAGAGTCCATTCTACTGTCCTAGGGAATTCACAAATTTGTTTTACAGAATTGTAGTGGTCCAACACATACATAATAGTTAAATAGGATTTTCGACTGTCAATTCGATAGAGAATGGTGAGACTTTTTAAAAAATCAATACACAATTTTATAAGATAGTGGGAAATGTAGCTTTGTGTCTCCTTCTGACACAAACGTTTTGGAGACCAAATAAGATGGACGAGTTGTAAGAATTTTAAACCAGTAAGTCACGCAAATATAAAAACTGAGTAGTTTAAGTAACACATACCTGAATTTAGAAAGTAATGGGCAGCTTTTCTCAAACCGCCCATGAAAAAATGTGTCTATGTAGCAGCAACAATAAAATCCAGGCAGAACAAGTAACAACTAGATTAAAAAAAGAGCAAAACATTACTGTTAGTCAAAATTAGTGATACAAAATGTGAGGTTTTGTATGAATTCGGGTGTAACATAGCAATTTCAAAGTGCCTGCTTCTGCTTTGTTAGAAGGCATATTATGATCTGAGAGAAAAGGTAATCAAGAGAGCTTGTAATTGCTGAATGTTGTAGAAAATCAGCTATCGTGGAATTGTAGCATTGTGTGCCATGGCATATATTATACATTAACTAAATTATTAGATTCCAAAAATTATAAAATTACCACATTGCAAAAGCTGCTTTACTTTGTTATAATGTTTCACCACCATGTGGACAGTTCTCCTGTGGATCTTATAAGAATCACCTAGAATCCTGTTTTTCAAAGTTCTCTATTACATTCTCCCCTCAAGGTTCTCAGTGATGTCCTATGGGGGTGAAGTCAAGACATTGAGAATCCTTCTGTAGTGAGCCAGTGTGACTGAGTGGAATATGATCTCTCTCTCATGGGTGTTAAAACTGAAGAAAGCTTGACCAACACTAACTGGAGGGCTTATTAATTATGAAAATAAAAGTGATGAGTCTAAATGCAGTTCTAAAGCTTGGGAAAAAAAGAGATTGAGTGTAAATAGATTTGATGTAGAAAAGAAAATTATAATAAGCAGCCAGAGTCTCAAAAAAATCTAGTTGGGTTTAGTTAATACCAAAATAGCAATAACAACAATAAACAGGCTTAATCACTTTTTTTCTAAAATTATAATACCTTGTTTTTGTAAAAATGTTTTAATATCATTAATTAAAAATTAAAATGATATAGATAGCTACAAAAGAAAAATTAAAATCTCCCCTAATCTCCACAACTACGTTTATTCCTTGTTTATATTTAGTGAGTCTCATGATGTTCAATTTATCTGTTTATACCTTTTTTCCATGTATTTTTGTCATGATATACATACAAAATTCATAGATACAGTCATATAATAGAATGTACAAACTTATCACCAGAGAGTGTGTTCTATTTTGAATAAGTTAACATGTTTCTGTGTTCTCTCACTTTCTTCATACATCCCCAAATCTTATTAAATTATTACTTTTACATAAAGATTTGTCTTATGTTGTGTAACCGTAGTTTCCGCATTGTTAATCCTGGTTCTGGATCCTCCATTACTCACCTTATTTTTTTGTTTTTGTTTTCTCTTTAAATTCATAATTTGATTGAGTGGATTTTGTTGTGAAGTAGTTTGATCAAGAAGAGCCGTGAGATGCTTTAATTTCTGAGTTCTTATGTGTTAGAGAATATCTGAGTATTTAATTTTGGACTTGAAGAAAACCTTGGCTAATTAGGTATTTTTCCCACTCAAAATTTTGGGGTATTGCTTCACAGTCATCTGCATAGTCTGTCATTTTTAGTGGCTGTCAAGAACTCTAAAGCTGTTCCAGTTTTAGCCCCTGGTTTCCATCCTGAATTGACTTGATTTTTTTCACTGATTCTCTAATGATATATTCTTTGTTCTTGAAGTTGAGCTAGGAATGATGCATCTGATTGTTGATTGTTTGATGTCTTCTTACTAAAGTTGTAATTTCATTTCAGAGATGTAGATGTTTACTTTCAGCATAGTTTTGAATATTTCTGCATAAAGTTTTTTCATGATCTCTTTTTCAAGAATATTACTTAGTGTAAGTTGGGCCTCCTTTTCTGTTTTCCATAACTGGTATCTTCTCTATTACAGTTTTTAAAAAATATATCTTTATTCAGTTACATTTCATTTGGCATGATTTTCTGAAGGCTGTCTGGAATGACGGTCTTTTCACCTGCATCCACGTTTTGTTGTTTTCTTCGCTACATTATCTTTTTTGTATCTCCCAGTTTTCTCTATGTTCTGGCAGCTTCTTTGCCAACTTATATTGGTTTATAATCTAATCTTTTGAACTCCTTTATCTTTTATTTTCTTTCATTTTTTCCCCTGGCTATCTCCCTCCACCTCCTATCTTAAAGAGTAGGTCTACAATTTCTCTGGGACTCTGCCAAGAACCATGGATCTTAATTCTTTCTTTTATTTTAGGATTTCATATATTAAATTAGTTTCCTTTCTTCCTTCCCTTTTCCAAAAATGGCTAGGCACAGGTTCCTGAATCTTCTTGAGTAAAGTAATGTTTTGATGGAAGATGATGAAGTAAAGTTAAAGAGAACTCAAAGATACTTTAGGGCTTCCACTAATAAAACTGTTCCACTGAGGTGAATAGTCTCAGCTGTATTCCAAAATATGCTCTTTCCTTTGCACATTTCCAGTCAGTTTTTAACATTCAAGAAGCCTGTAAGATTTATGGTAAAAAACAATTAAGTCCTGGCTTTTCTTGAAGCAAGATGATGATTGCCATTTCTCTTTCTTACTGGGATTTATTTTCTTTTATGTTTTTCAGCTAGAATTTATTTAGTAAAAAAATAGAAAACTGCAGGTAATAGTAGTATTAATTACATTTTCAAAGCCAAAATAGGGAATGCCCAATGTAAGTGTTCCTGAAAAAATATATATCTAATTATCCACTTGATACCAGCTGGATATTATAAATGCTACTTTTAAACAAATTATTACAAAATATGATGAAGAAAAGAAAATACAGTGTAAACCAGTGCAAAGATAAAGCAGAAAATACTCTAAACAGAAACCCTAGTTACCATTTGCTCATGAGAATTATTGATTCTCAGCTTATAATGTGCTTCTGACTCCATAGGATATTTTGTTGTCTAGTATTCAGTCTAAAATTATTTTTTGAGCCACGAAGCAAGTCAAAGCCGTGATGTTTAGAAGCGGCATACTCTAATAAATAGAATTGCCAACCAAGGTGCCAGAAAGAGTTTGGTTTGGTTGTTTCCTATTGTGCGATTTTTAGCTATATAAGGTCTAAGCCACAGTTTCTTCAACAATAAAGAGGGGATAATATTGGTACTAACAGCACAGAGTTATTCTGATACTTAATGAAAATTATGCATGGATGCCTTCACGCAGGTCTTTGACAAGTAGATTCAAGCATTTGAGATAACTGAAATTATCTTGGCAATCAAATTTACTTTTCTTTAAAAACTTGGCTTATATTCTTCCTGCTTGGTTTCAGGTGCCATCATTAGACACACATCCTGCCATCCTCAGACACCTTTAACATACACATAATCAGTACATTTCATTGAGATCAGTTATTCTTGCAAATGTGTTGTTTCTCTTTTGAAACATGTTTGTAAAGATAAAAAAAAAAAAAGCCCACTATGAAATGTTAAATAAGGAGGGCAGTACAGAATCAAAATATCCATTTTGATAAATTATATTCTTGCTTTGAGCAAAATATACTTTTTTTTAGCACAGCTATTTTAAGCTCTTAAAATGTATGAATATTGGAATCCCATTATCTTACAGCTTACACTCTGTAAAATCTAATAAACTTTACATTTCTGCCCTTTTATTTCAAAATCTTAACTGTTTTTCATATTTCTTTGTTCTGGGGGTTTTTGATTGTGGAATAAAGAGCATTCATTAAACTCAGGAGAGATGACAGAATTTAAGTTGTAATCAATCTGAAATATATGTTTCATGGTTGCTAATTCTTTTTTCATCATCTTTGTGCTGAGTGAAAATAACCAAATCATGTACTCAAGCTGGCTTAAGCCTGTTTCTTTGACTAGAAGGGTAATGAAACTACCTGTCAGAGAATGTCAATGTTTCTGTTATTTTAATATCATAGATGTTAATCTTAAGGCTTCCCAGAAGTCTCTAGTTTTTACAGAGTTTTATCTGAAATTCTGATTCATAAAGTTATTCATATGATAACCTAGATTTTAATCTCAGGTTTCTTCTATCTTACAGACTTTTAGTTCTAAATTCTGATTCATAATTAGTTACCAGTTTGTGGTGGCAAGGGGAAATGGGGGAAAACATGAATAATTTTAATGCATAAATGAGTATTCACATTGTACGCCATTTTCATCAAACCCTATTTTCTCATCTGAATGAACACAGAATAAGCACGAAGAGTTGTGGAACTTTAGAACATTGGATTCTCTGGCACTGGAAGCTTTGTATGGCTTACTTGCTGTTGTTTCCTTTCTCAGTACTCTCAAATGTCAAGGATATTTCAGTGATGATTATGAATTGTCTTGAGTCATGCCATGTGACTCACAGAAAAATACAGCAATGACAAGAAAAGCCAAGGTCTCTCTACAAAAGTACCGCTTGGCCACGTTGAAAGCTTTGTGAATTTAGAATGAAGATGGGCAATTGTACTATAATTCATAGCTCTGCTTGAGTGCCAAGGAGTCATATCTTTCAACAGCTTTCAAGTACTTCAGGACATGTAAAATTCAAGGTTACTGTTGAGCAAATTAAATTCATCAAATACTTTGACTTCAAAGGGTATAAACATCTATTGTGTGGTTTGAGAGAAAGTCTGTTGAATCATGTTAGTGCTAGTCAATTTGGTAACACAGAAACTGTAAAATTTAAGGAACTTTCACAACATTATGTTTACAGAGAAAAAGTTCAAGCATATTTTCATGAAAAAGTGAAATTTAATTAGCTTTCCATTTCAATTCCCCTCTCCATCCCACTACAAAAGAAGAAAGAAAAAAAATTGTGATTAGTAGTGATGGGTAGCTTGGTTATTACCTGTTACTTTAGATTGTATACATGAGTCTCTTTTTTTGGGAGAAAGATGGATTTATTTACTATTATACTAAAAATTGTAGTTCTTAATTATGCTTTTTAAGAGGTACAATGAATGTAAATGGATATATATATTTTAATTAAGAAAAAGTAGGGTAGCAATATATTATTTGGGATGATAGAGTACAAGTTGATTACCCAGAAAATCTGGGAGAACTGATGTCTAAGTAGCTTGCAGATTGATTTCTGGGCTTCTCCCTCGTTAAAAAGTGATACATGGCAGGAGTTTAGCTGCTTTCAAGCTTCCCTGCAGCTTTATTTGTACCAGGCAGTTTGGTTACAAACGGTTTCCTGCTGGGATACCTGATACCAAAAGTAAAACCAAAAGGGCAGCAGAACAGGTAATTAAATAGGCATTAATGGTGTTGATTGTCACTCAATTTAAAAGCATGGTTTATTGAATTAAAGCAACAGTGTGGGCAGTTGACTGCATAGTGTGCCCACATGTCTTGTGTAAAATTATTTTTTATAATCTTGCCAGTAGGTATTTTGTAATGACATCTTGGTGTAATTTAATATTTTAAATCTTACATATTAGCACCGAGTCTTTAATGATATAAAATTCATTTGTTTTTAAACCTGCTTTTTTTTTTAAGTAAATTGAAATGTCCTGACAATTAGATGAGGGAGTAAATAAAATATTAGTAATACATGAATACTGACAGTGTATAAACAAATATACCATGCTGAATATATTTCTATCCAAATATAATATTTTGCTTCTGTATTTGAGTTTCTCCTTAACTTTTAGCTGTCTGTTTAGGCTGCCCTCTAGTGAAATATATAGTAATGAAGACAGTAATTTGTTACACCCTGTTTTCATGCTGGTGAAACCTTATTTTCTGTACCCTTTCCCTCTTTGATTATCATTTTCCTCTTTATGTCATCTGCATTATACTTGGGCTTGCTGGCAATAATCAGTGAGGGAGATTTGGAGAAGCACAGAGACCAATTTAGAGAAAATTCTAGCTTTGTTGAGATAATTTCCTTTTGCTAATGGCAAAAAAATACCATTTCAGAAGCTCACCAGGAAGGAACGTTGTTATTCAGAAACTGAGAGATTAGGATTTGGTATTCCCAAACTAAAGACGCTTGTTTGGTTTATTATTATATTTATTAAACATCCACAATTTAAAAATATATAATATACTAGTGTGAAATTAGTAAATGAAAAAATGATGTTCATTTGCTCTAGAGGAAAATAGGGAAGCTTTGGTGTTACATAGATCTTGATTCCAATTCTATTTTGCTACTCACTAAGTAACTTTGAGAAGTTGGCTTACCTTCCTGAACCTCCGTTTCCTCATCTGTAAATTATAATGGTATACATATCTTTTTAAAAATAAATTTATTTATTTTATTTAATTTTGGCTGCATTGGGTCTTCGTTGCTGTGCGCGGGCTTTCTCTAGTTGTGGTGAGCGGGGGTACTCTTCGTTGCAGTGCATGGGCTTCTCTTGTAGCGGAGCATGGGCTCTAGGTGCGTGGGCTTCAGTAGTTGTAGCGTGTGGGCTCAGTAGTTGTGGTTCGTGGGCTCTAGAGCTCAGGCTCAGTAGTTGTGGCTCACAGGCCCAGCCGCTCCACGGCATGTGGGATCTTCCTGGACCAGGACTCCAACCGGTGTACCCTGCATTGGCAAGTGGATTCTTAACCACTGCGCCACCAGGGAAGCCCTACATATCTTTAATATTGGATATGAACATTTCATGAGATAGTGTAGGTTTCCATACTAGATTGTCAGTAAATGGACATAACATTATTATCGTTATTATTGTTTATATCATGTTTTACAAAAGATAGCTCTACGAAGATTAACTGGCATTTATTTGTTGAATCATGTTTTATACATCCTTAAATTCAGTACAAGTCTTTTCAATATTAGGTGAGCACGCATATGTGCTTTATGTGTTGTATCATTCTTTCCTCTACTGGGATGAGAAATCAGTGCTAATAATCTTAGGTTCTCTGTTCTCCTCTGTACACGTATAAAACTCACACATTTCTTAAGAAAATATTTCACTTAAAGTTTTGTGCTGGCAAATGTACAAAAAAAATCTTGAAAGAATGATATTAGATCATTGTCTATTGTCTATGTATACAAATATATAATACTATGTGTGAAGGTTATGGAAACAGAGAGAGAGGGAGACAGTGACTATTTGAAGAATCTTTCTGTGTTTGCTCAGAAAACACCTTTGAAGACCTCTGCCCACTATAATTTTCAATGTTCATCAGGCTTTGGTGACAGGAAGAACCTTATGACTCAGGGCAAAATTTCATTTATCCCTTTCATCAGACAAGGAGAATGATGCGACTTCCTTTCTCCCAGTCTGTCAAGAAATTCATGGCTAAATTTCATGCTTAATTACAGGATTATGGGGTTCTATAACAGTTATCCTTTTTCTCCTTCTAAGTTTTTAAAAATTATTATTGTTGAAGTATTTATTTTAACTGGCCTGTTGAATAGGTGTTTTGCAATTTGCTCTAAGAATGGAATTATATGTCTTAGAACAATGATGCTTAATGGGGGTTGGTGGATGGAGAGAGGAATTCAGAAGAATCTCCATCAAAGCATTTCAAATACAACTTTCTTGATATCCCTACACAAAATCCAGTTATAAATCAATGGCTGGTTAATTAAAAATCTATAAGTGGTCATACAAACATAGATGAAAGCTGTGGTTGAAAGTTTTAAGGCACTGGAATTTGTGAAAGTGATGTTTTGCCACAAATAAGTTTATATTATACAGGTAGAGACCCAATGGTCTATTATACTCTTTTACATAATCTGTCATTTTTATTTTTTAAATTTTTATTTATTTTTAATTTTAAAAAATTTTTGCCTGCATTGGATCTTCGTTGCTGTGCGTGGGCTTTCTCTAGTTGCGGGGAGCGGGGGCTACTCTTTGATGCGGTGCGCGGGCTTCTCATTGCGGTGGCTTCTCTTGTTGTGGAGCACGGGTTCTAGGCGCACAGGCTTCAGTAGTTGCAATACTCGGGCTCAGTAGTTGTGGCTCACGGGCTCTCGAGTGCAGCCTCAGTAGTTATGGCGCACGGGCTTAGTTGTTCCGCAGCATCTGGGATCTTCCTGGACCAGGGATCAAACCCATGTTCCCTGCACTGGCAGGTGGATTCTTAACCACTGCGCCACCAGGGAAGTCCAATCTGTCATTTTTAGAAACTGCTGTATGTTCGAGTCATTTAAACGAAGAGTGAGGAAAAATGGTAAAATGAGCAAAGTTCAGTTGTGTTATTGAGCAACTGTCTTATCCTTACAGAAATACAGAAATTTACAAAATCTTAAAAATAGATTTATATTTATTTTATTAATTATGTGTAATTTATTACTTAGTTCTTTCCAACTTGCTTTGTTTTTTTATACATGACTAGTTTGCCTTTAGTTTGGAAATTGTGTCCAGAATTTTTATGGCAGATGGTCCTGAGTCCTTTTCATAGACTAGCTAGCTTCCTAATGATCTTAACAAAATGACCAATGGCAACAGGATAAGCATTGCTTAGGGGTGGCTTAAAACACTTAGTTTACAGGTTCTAACAAGTTGTCAGCCTTTTGTGTACTTTTGACAACAGGAATGTCCTCGGTCTGGGAAAGTTATACCATTTAACCTAGTGTGGGAGTTTAGAAGGTCAAATAAACTATAGTTTGAATGTGTGTAAATACCTGACTTGTCAGGTCATGGATATCAATTTAGGTGATCTGTGGGATTGTAGATATGACAGCCATCTTTCTCTAACCATCAAAAATTAACATACTACTGCTGTTACGAATGCAGCTGTTTTGATGACGTCTTAATGTATTTCAAAATGAGAATTAAATGAGCAATGCCAGATAAATATATATGTAAAGTTGAGAATATCATTGAAGCATACAATGCATTTGATTAAGGATTTATTCCACTTTGCAAAAGAAACATTCCTTGGCCTTCCTGGGTAGTTAAGTTTTCTAAAGTCTGGAGCAGTTTGTAATTTTGATGTCACTCCTTTGAGATCATTGTTCGAAATTTCATTTCCAAGCTAGTGTTCAATGATACAGCATCCTTCTCCCCTCCAAAAAAATTCCTGCAACACATTAACTTTTTAAATTGTTGGTAATAATATAAAATATACTTAAATGATATTATAGTATCTTACAAATTAGAGTTGCCAGATTTAGCACATAAAAAGACAGCATGCCCAGTTACATTTGAATTTCAGATACACAAAATATGTATCTCTTTTGTATAAGTTTGAACATTGTTTTAACTAAAAAAATCCATCATCAGAAATTCAAATTTAATTGATCTCTATTTTATCTGGAAAACTATATTTTAAATACTAACATTAAGTTCTTAAATGAAAATTCTTAGCTCAACCTTTCCTCAACTTCCTATGTTTATTATTTCTTTTTTTGCATAATCTCCAAGCAATTTCTAAACAATACTAGTTCAATCATATAACAGTAACTTTTGTATCATTTATTTGATAGTGAATGGACATTATGTATATTAATATTTATCAGTTTGATTAGTCATTTTTAGGTTTATCTTGCACTCTGTTGATATATAACTTGACAAATTTACCTTTAAAATGTAAAATATAGAGGATAATTTCACTTGATCGGCTTTCAGTTTACTTGTTCCTCTTCGGTGTTTCTAGAGCTGCTATTTTTACCAAACAAATAATCCACGAAAGTGGCCAAAATATACAACAGATTGGAGGAAAAAACACAGCCTTCTAATTTTTTAGGGAGGAAATTGTGTCTGTAAAGGTTAATTGGCTGCTAATATATTCCATTCCTACTTCTCACCTGAGTAGTGACTTTGAAATATCTTTATTCTTTAAATGTAAAATATTTTTCATACTGAGTTTCTTATGTACTGGGAGAGAAGTCATTTTGATCAAAAGATGAGTATGTCGATGTGTTCCTTTGTTCGGTAACACATCTGGAAGCATAGTTTAAAATGTAGACAACTCTATAATTGGCTTGGCTTTTCTGCAGGATTTCTGCTCTCCATTGAAGTGACACCAGCATCTTATGATTGAAGTAACTTCATTTAGCCAAGTCCTTTAGCTGGTCAATCTATCTTTTTTCTCAATTTTTTGTTTAAAAACTATCTAAATTTTATTATTTACACTTAACCAAGATGAATGCCTTTTTTTATTTTTAGGACATTTTTATTTGCTATTTCAACCTTCTCTTATACTATTCTATTTATGTAATTGCATCACTGAAACAAATATACTTTGGGTACTTAAGTAATGGCCTTGATTATAGTTGTATAAAATAGTCTTAGAATAATTTGAATACTACAAAGTAATATTATATATTATTTATATATTATCTAATACATCCTTAAAATTTCAAAGTTCTTTCAGATAAATCATAACATTATCATTGCAACCCTTTGAAGTTGGAGTTCTTTGCCTAGCTGAAAATGAGAAGACAAAACAGCTTTGGCCATACTAACTTATTTGTTTGCTGCCACAGGGTAAGAATTGGACCAAGGAATAGAATTCTGAAAGTATGTCTGAGGAACGGAGCATGATCCACAGAATTCCCTTTCCCTGTCCCTCCTTTTAAAACTTTTGGACAATAGATGAAATGCAGTATACAACTTAACTAGGACTATGTTGGGAGTCTTTTGGATTACTTGAGAATCTTTTGGATTGTGGCTTTCATAAATTATCACTTTAACATGTTTTAATTAGAGACAAGTTATATCTGAATCAGTGAACAGTTTGAATTTAAAAAGCTCTTTGAAATATGACTTAAATACAATTACTGAAACTAGGCTAATGAAGTATAGGCTACTAGGAATTTTTTGTTTCTTTCCAAAGCAATTATATATTATTCAAATGGAAAGGAGTGCTTCTAAAATGTCAGAAATTATTCCATTTATTTCTTCTGCGGTAACCTTTCTTTCTTTGTACTGTGAGCAAAATTATTTTCACACAAAGGTAGTTCAAATTATTTAAACTGTAATCTGTCCCCTAGAAAAAAACACTTTCATTTCTACTCCAGTTAAATGCAAATGAATGGCGTTCCATTATATTAATGAAAGGTAGCAGCGGTTGATCTGGAGCAGTTCATTTCTGCCATAATGGAGAGATTGCCAGACTTTGTGTGGTAGGAGGGAAGGGGTTGATTTAAGCTAGTTTGAGGATGCTTCTTTCTCAACACATCCCTCCTCAGAAGCAGAGTTACTGTTTTTCAGAGATGAATGAATATACTTTGAGTTGACATTTCAAGACATAAAGAAAAATAATGATGTTGCAATTCTTCTTTTACATGTTTCTACAGAAATATGTCAGAGACATTTCCAATGGCGGGGGGGGGGTGGGGAGTGGGGAGAAGCAGCTTTGCCTTTGTTTTTTAGAATCGAAAGATGTCTCTCTGAGTTCTGTTGGATGTTCACATGAGAAGAGAAGCAAATCTATCAAAGATTCACTGAGAAAAATAGATGAGCACACAGCTCTTAGGTCTTATGTGACCTAAAGAAAAACAGTTACTTAGTGGAAACATCAAAATATATAGATGGAAGAATTCTAGAGACCAAAGTTGTCAAATGACTCAGCATTTTACAGATGAAGAACCGAAGCCTCAGGAAGTCATACTGCCAACTAGTCAGTGCTTAAAATCATTTGTTGATTTAGCCACATGCTCGGTAAAACACTCACATTGAGCCACATTTCTAAAACACTTACTATGTGACTCTGGTAGAGGTTGGTTCCCTGCCCACAACTACTCAGCGCACACACACAGTTGTATAGCTTCCTACTCTAAGCACCTGCAGATATTTGCTTGAGGGCTTTCTGTGGTGGCAGGAATTTGCAGAACACTTCCAACCAGTGATGACTGGTGTGGGTGAAAACTACCAGTCTTCTCACTCTTTGGATATAACAGTGTTGAGCCATGTTGTAAAGCCTCCCAGCAGTTCTTGGAGGAACTTTGTTGCCCATCTGCTTTTTAGAACACCATGTTTTGAATTTCTTCAACTCCATGTCTCACTTCTCCACTTTGCTAGTGGTATTTGCTGGGATCAGCTCCCCAATAAAACCTAGTTTTAGTGTCTGCTTCTGGAGAACCAAACCTAAGGCAGTGCTAGAAACCTGTCCATAAGGAACTCGTCTGTGGAGGATAAAGATCATTAAGCAGAGGAGGGCAGGCTTGTCCAATAGTCCCTGGCACCTAACTGTGATGGGCCTGTAGCCACACGTTGAACCCAAAGATAAGGGGAACTGTCTGTCCCCTCATAGGGCTCAGACATGTGGACAGAATATAGTGTGGTAAGTGTAAGGACTGCAGAAGGGGTTCTGGCTGACCTTTGGATCAAACGTTCACTCCTTACTTCCATGTAACAAACCAGTAAGGTAGCTCCTGTTGTTCTCCCTGATTTATAGAGGAGAAAAATATCAGAAGGTGCTGTGAAAAGCATTAACAGGGATGCCTAATTTTGACTTGAAGTGGGAAAGCTGGGGAAGTTTTCCACAACAAGGAAAGCTTCCTGGATGTAATTTAGGTATGGAAAGAATTTATTCCAGAGTCCCAGATAGGAAGGACGGCATGTTCTGGTCTGCTCTAGAATTTCTCCCAGACACATCTTCCCTTTCCCACTGTGCTTTCTACCTGTAAGGGGAGCCAGGTCATATACATTTCATTTCACTCTTAAATCTCCCCTCTAGCATTTTTCAGTGTTTAGACTTCCTAGTTTCATCTTTCTATATAAAGTTATCCATTTTTGAAGTTTGTAAATCTCCTTTCTACTTTAACAAGCCACTTGGCTTTTAAGAATATTGCCTCATAGAGACTTAATCCGAATACAATATCCAGGCTATACAATGATGTGTTTGTATTAGCCAAAATTTTCACTGTCTGAAAATAGTGAGGAGTTGGGATGGAGGGGAAAGAGGGGTGGGAAATCCAACAAGAAATATGATACTGAGATACAAGGTTAATTAAATTTTTACCAATTTATTATTTTCAAGAAGATCACAGCTATTGTATATCCAAGGAATTTTGTAAAGTTTAAATGATATATGTAAATGCCTGTCTCATAATGGACACATGACAAATATCTCTTCTTCTCCTCCTTCTTTCCCATCCTACATAGCCCCTCAAATCCAGTGAAAGATGAGTTAAATTGATGTAGTGATTACCAATTTACTGTTCTTTGAAGGTCTGATTTTAGCTGAATTATTTTATATTCAGTAATTCAATGGCCATAGTGTAAGTCTGTATATTTTGCTTTAGCATGAGAATATTCTGAAGTTGATAATGATTAATTTGGAAAGGGAGTGCTAATATTACGTTTGGAAAAATTAATACAACTCTATTACTAGGACATCATATATTGTTATGATCAAGTGCTGTTAACTTTGATCATGAGTCAGGAAAATCTGTGAGTTGTCTAAATCAATAGGAAGAAGCATAGAAAATGGAATATTTTGGTGGATTTAATTTTAATGTTTTAGTTGATTATACCCCAAGCTTCATTAGAAACACAGATAAAGGAGATTAAAGCAAGGTCCTCGGTATTAGAGATATGTTTCTTCAATTCTCGACTGAGTTTCCTGGGAGATTTGGTGGATGAAAATAACATATTTATCTTCTTATATTCTACTTTGGCTTTTATCCTATAGTTTAAATAATATATTTATCGATATCCTTTGGGACACTAAAAAAGCTTACAGGCAGATTCTTATTAAAGTTTATCAGATGCAGAAATAAATTGCTATAGCTCTTAATGTTTAATAGGAATTGATCTCCTCTGAAGTTCAAGAACACAGAACTCTGAGATCACAGTCCACTTGGAATTCCTCCTTGGTTTCTTGTGAAAGTGGTCTATGTTTTAACTTATTTGAAGCTTTTTAAAGGCTATATACTTTTTCTCTACTCTGATGCATTGTGTGTGTGTGCATGTATATGTGTGTGCGTTTGGTTGTTATTTTTACTCTAGAATTTCTAAAATAGTTCCTTATAAGCTCATGATGGTCATTTATCCATTTATCTGTCCATTCAGTGGTAGTTCATACAGTTCAGACAATAGCATCGAATATACACATAATAGAACGTGTCTCTACTTAAAACAATTTTTCTCTCCGTTTTTAAAAAAAATTCTTATTTTATGTAGAAGTAATGAACATTTTATGTAGAAGAAATGAATTTGGTGACTATTATGTGTTTTTTTCATCTAGGATGATAGTTCCAATTGTGTCATGAGCCTCATAATAAGTATAGCTTGGGGCTTGAGTACGTGAGCATGTTTGTAATTAGGTCATTAAACATAGTAAGACACCTGAGTTTATTCTCTCTTGCTTTGGTGGCTCTTAGAGGGCCTTGCTTGTTGATTGGTTACTGTGGTGGGCCAGGTATTAAGTAGTACTTCAATTTACGAGCACCGTAATGGCAACTTAAAAAAAAAAAACTATATTGCAAATATATACTGGCAATTAACTGATAAATACTATAAGATGGTGTTTGCTTAGAGTAACAGAAGCAAGTTTTTTTAAAGGAAACCCAAAATTAATTTCTAGTTTTTTCTTCCAGTAAGCTAAAGAAATTAGTATTAAATTCAATTCACATTTTAAAACAAATGGTAAGGCGATGTTAAAAGAACAGCTAAGACGACTGAAGGTGCCTCAAAGATTATTAGCCATTCTCTTTATTATTAGGTGGACATTGAGTATATAAGGAACTCACTGTCTCTAAGAAGTAGATCATTCCGCATTCATAGCAGCAGGATATGGGAGGAGTAAGTACTCGATTAGGGATAAGAAGACCTCTGTTAGTCTCGGATTGACTACTGTTAGTCTTGGCTTTCAAATATACAAAATTGAGATTGATAATATCTTACTCACTGATTTAATTTTAACAGTCAGGTTCTCAAAAAAGCACATGTATTTAGGTTTCTAGCACAGAGCTTGGCATATATACAAAGCTCAATATATATTTATTCTTCTGAATGAACACTGAGAGTTCAGAGAAGGAATAGATATGTGTATTTTTTCATTATAATCATTGAGCAGCCTCTTAGCAATAGCATTCTACTTTCATCTTCTTTGATAGAAACTGTGATACTCAAGCATATAATGAGAATTTATGTAGTCATTCCATGCTGTATAGTGCAACTAATTTCTAAAGGCTAGTGAGTTGAGGTAAAGAAATTGATAGAAATTATTTTTTAATGGTAATTACTTGCTGATTTACTACTCACAAAATATTAACTTGACACTAATAGATTTTTTACCTTTAGTTCATTGAGAAGTGTTAGAAAAATATTAATGGTTTCTCTTTATATATGAGCTAAGAAAATTTTCATCTCGTGCCTTCTTTGATTTTTTGTTTTAATCTTCTACTAGAATTTTAAATTTTAGACAAAAAAAGATGCCACAGCACACCTGGATTTTTATCCTACAAATCTTCTTCTTTGCAAACCACTGAACGTTATTAAAGAGAAGATGGACACACAGGAAAGACAAGGGATGAAGGAATGGGATCTTTCAGGATGCAGGAGGGGCTGACATCCAAGACACAGAGAGGGGAGTTCAGTCTAGAACAGTTATAGTCTAATAATGCCACCAACAGAAATTAAAGATCAAGCAAATACTATTGACTGTTAGTAACAGGAAATTAGAATGGAAAAACACATTGTAGGTAGTGTGGTATTTGCATTAGTACTATCAGTTGTAGGAGTTAGCACCTTGTAACAAGCTTAAGAAAAAAAAATTATCGGTTCTGTCATGAAGAAGCCAACAGATACAGGTAGCCTCTGACACAAGATTCAGGTTGTTTTTTTTTTTTTAACATCTTTATTAGAGTATAATTGCTTTACAATGGTGTGTTAGTTTCTGCTTTATAACAAAGTGAATCAGTTATACATATACATATATTCCCATAACTCTTCCCTCTTGCATCTCCCTCCCTCCCACCCTCCCTATCCCAACCCTCTAGGTGGTCACAAAGCACCAAGCCGATCTCCCTGTGCTCTGTGGCTGCTTCCCACTAGCTATCTACCTTACATTTGGTAGTGTATCTATGTCCGTGCCTCTCTCTCACTTTGTCACAGCTTACCATTCTCCCTCCCCATATCTGCAAGTCCATTCTCTAGTAGGTCTGTGTCTTTATTCCTGTCTTACCCCTAGGTTCTTTATGACATTTTTTTCTTAAATTCC
Source organism: Delphinus delphis (assembly GCF_949987515.2). Lineage (NCBI taxonomy): Eukaryota > Metazoa > Chordata > Mammalia > Artiodactyla > Delphinidae > Delphinus > Delphinus delphis. The sequence continues at coordinate 26,453,743 of NC_082691.1, read as the reverse complement.
ATATGTATGTGTTAGCATACGGTATTTGTCTTTCTCTTTCTGACTTACTTCACTCTGTATGACAGACTTTAGGTCCATCCACCTCACTACAAATAACTCAATTTCATTTCTTTTTCTGGCTGAGTAATATTCCATTGTATATTTGTGCCACATCTTCTTTATCCATTCATCCGATGATGGACACTTAGGTTGTTTCCATCTCCGGGCTATTGTAAATAGAGCTGCAACGAACATTTTGGTACATGATTCTTTTTGAATTATGGTTTTCTCAGGGTATATGCCCAGTAGTGGGATTGCTGGGTCCTATGGTAGTTCTATTTGTAGTTTTTTAAGGAACCTCCATACTGTTCTCCATAGTGGCTGTACCAATTCACATTCCCACCAGCAGTGCAAGAGTGTCCCCTTTTCTCCACACCCTCTCCAGCATTTATTGTTTCTAGATTTTTTGATGATGGCCATTCTGACCGGTGTGAGATGATATATCATTGTATTTTGACTTGCATTTCTCTAATGATCAATGATGTTGAGCATTCTTTCATAGGTTTGTTGGCAGTCTGTATATCTTCTTTGGAGAAATGTCTATTTAGGTCTTCTGCCCACTTTTGGATTGGTTGTTTGTTTTATTGATATTGAGCTGTATGAGCTGCTTATAAATTTTGGAGATTAATCCTTTGTCAGTTGCTTCATTTGCAAATATTTTATCCCATTCTGAGGGTTGTCTTTTGGTCTTGTTTATAGTTTCCTTTGCTGTGCAAAAGCTTTGAAGTTTCATTAGGTCCCGTTTGTTTATTTTTATTTCCATTTCTCTAGGAGGTGGGTCAAAAAGGATCTTGCTGTGATTTATGTCATAGAGTGTTCTGCCTGTGTTTTCCTCTAAGAGTTTGATAGTTTCTGGCCTTACATTTAGGTCTTTAATCCACTTTGAGCTTATTTTTGTGTATGGTGTTAGGGAGTGATCTAATCTCATACTTTTACATGTACCTGTCCAGTTTTCCCAGCACCACTTATTGAAGAGGCTGTCCTTTCTCCACTGTACATTCCTGCCTCCTTTATCAAAGATAAGGTGACCATATGTGTGTGGGTTTATCTCTGGGCTTTCTATCCTGTTCCACTGATCTATATTTCTGTTTTTGTGCCAGTACCATACTGTCTTGATTACTGTAGCTTTGTAGTATAGTCTGAAGTCAGGGAGCCCAATTGCTCCAGCTCCGTTTTTCATTCTCAAGATTGCTTTGGCTATTCGGGGTCTTTTGTGTTTCCATACAAATTGTGAAATTTTTTGTTCTAGTTCTGTGAAAAATGCCAGTGGTAGTTTGATAGGGATTGCATTGAATCTGTAGATTGCTTTGGGTAGTAGAGTCATTTTCACAATGTTAATTCTTCCAATCCAAGAACATGGTATATCTCTCCATCTGTTTGTATCATCTTTAATTTCTTTCATCAGTGTCTTATAATTTTCTGCATACAGGTCTTTTCTCTCCTTAGGTTTATTCCTAGATATTTTATTCTTTTTGTTGCAATGGTAAATGGGAGTGTTTTCTTGATTTCACTTTCAGATTTTTCATCATTAGTGTATAGGAATGCCAGAGATTTCTGTGCATTAATTTTGTATCCTGTAACTTTACCAAATTCATTGATTAGCTCTAGTAGTTTCCTGGTAGCATCTTTAGGATTCTCTATGTATAGTATCATGTCATCTGCAAACAGTGACAGCTTTACTTCTTCTTTTCCAATTTGGATTCCTTTTATTTCCTTTTCTTCTCTGATTGCTGTGGCTAAAACTTCCAAAATGATGTTGAATAAGAGTGGTGAGAGTGGGCAACCTTGTCTTTTTCCTGATCTTAGTGGAAATGCTTTCAGTTTTTCACCATTGAGGACGATTTTGGCTGTGGGTTTGTCATATATGGTCTTTATTGTGTTGAGGAAAGTTCCCTCTATGCCTACTTTCTGGAGGGTTTTTATCATAAATGGGTGTTGAATTTTGTCAAAAGCTTTCTCTGCATCTATTGAGATGATCATATGTTTTTTCTCCTTCAATTTGTTAATATGGTTTATCACATTGATTGATTTGCGTATATTGAAGAATCCTTGCATTCCTGGAATAAACCCCACTTGATCATGGTGTATGATCCTTTTAATGTGCTGTTGGATTCTGTTTGCTAGTATTTTGTTGAGGATTTTTGCATCTATGTTCATCAGTGATATTGGCCTGTAGTTTTCTTTCTTTGTGACATCCTTGTCTGGTTTTGGTATCAAGGTGATGGTGGCCTCGTAGAATGAGTTTGGGAGTGTTCCTCCCTCTGCTATATTTTGGAAGAGTTTGAGAAGGATAGATGTTAGCTCTTCTCTACGTGTTTGATAGAATTTGCCTGTGAAGCCATCTGGTCCTGGGCTTTTGTTTGTTGGAACATTTTAAATCACAGTTTCAATTTCAGTGCTTGTGATTGGTATGTTCATATTTTCTATTTCTTCCTGATTCAGTCTTGGCAGGTTGTACATTTCTAAGAATTTGTCCATTTCTTCCAGGTTGTCCATTTTATTGGCATACAGTTGCTTGTAGTAATCTGTCATGATCCTTTGTGTTTCTGCAGTGTCAGTTGTTACTTCTCCTTTTTCATTTCTAATTCTATTGATTTGAGTCTTCTCCCTCATTTTCTTGATGAGTCTGGCTAATGCTTTATCAATTATTTTTATCTTCTCAAAGAACCAGTGTTTAGTTTTATTGATCTTTGCTATCATTTCCTTCCTTCTTTTTCATTTATTTTCATCTGATTTTTATGATTTCTTTCCTGCTGCTAAATTTGGGGGTTTTTTGTTCTTCTTTCTCTAATTGCTTTAGGTGCAAGGTTAGGTTGTTTATTCGAGATGTTTCCTGTTTCTTAAGGTAGGATTGTATTGCTATAAACTTCCCTCTTAGAACTGCTTTTGCTGAATCCCATAGGTTTTGGGTCGTCGTGTCTCCATTGTTATTTATTTCTAGGTATTTTTTTACTTCCTCTTTGATTTCTTCAGTGATCACTTCGTTATTAAGTAGTGTATTGTTTAGCCTACATGTGTTTGTATTTTTTGCAGATCTTTTCCTGTGATTGATATCTAGTCTCATAGTGTTGTGGTCAGAAAAGATACTTGATACAATTTCAATTTTCTTAAATTTACTGAGGCTTATTTGTGAGCCAAGATATGAGCTGTCCTGGAGAATGTTCCATGAGCACTTGAGAAAAATGAGTATTCTGTTGTTTTTGGATGGAATGTCCTATAAATATCAATTAAGTCCATCTTGTTTAATGTATCATTTAAAGCTTGTGTTTCCTTATTTTCATTTTGGATGATCTGTCCATTGGTGAAGGTGGGGTGCTAAAGTCCCCTACTATGAATGTGTTACTGTCGATTTCCCCTTTTATGGCTGTTAGTATTTGCCTTATGTATTGAGGCGCTCCTACGTTGGGTGCATAAATATTTACAACTGTTATATCTTCTTCTTGGATCGATCCCTTGATCATTATGTAGTGTCCTTCTTTGTCTCTTCTAATAGTCTTTATTTTAAAGTCTATGTTGTCTATTTTGTCTGAGATGAATATTGCTACTCCAGCTTTCTTTTGGTTTCCATTTGCATGGAATATCTTTTTCCATCTCCTTACTTTCAGTCTGTATGTGTCTCTAGGTCTGAAGTGGGTCTCTTGTAGACAGCATATATATGGCTCTTGTTTTTGTATCCATTCAGCCAATATGTGTCTTTTGGTTGGAGCATTTAGTCCATTTGCATTTAAGGTAATTATCGATACGTATGTTCCTATTCCCATTTTCTTAATTGTTTTGTGTTCATTATTGTAGGTCTTTTCCTTCTCTTGTGTTTCTTGCTTAGAGAAGTTCCTTTAGCAGTTGTTGTAAAGCTGGTTTGGTGGTGCTGAACTCTCTCAGCTTTTGCTTGTCTGTAAAGGTTTTAATTTCTCTATCAAATCTGAATGAGATCCTTGCTGGGTAGAGTAATCTTGGTTGCAGGTTTTTCTCCTTCATCACTTTAAAGATGTCCTGTCAGTCCCTTCTGGCTTGCAGAGTTTCTGCTGAAAGATCAGCTGTTAACCTTATGGGATTCCCTTGTGTGTTATTTGTTGTTTTTCCCTTGCTGCTTTTAATATGTTTTCTTTGTATTTAATTTTTGACAGTTTGATTAATATGTGTCTTGGTGTATTTCTCCTTGGATTTATCCTGTATGGGACTCTCTGTGCTTCCTGGACTTGATTAACTATTTCCTTTCCCATATTAGGGATGTTTTCAACTATAATCTCTTCAAATATATTCTCAGTCCCTTTCTTTTTCTCTTCTTCTTATGGAGCCCCTATAATTCGAATGTTGGTGCATTTAATGTTGTCTCAGAGGTCTCTGAGACTGTCCTCTGTTCTTTTCATTCTTCTTTCTTTAATCTGCTCTGCAGTAGTTATTTCCATTATTTTATCTTCCAGGTCACTTATCCGTTTTTCTGCCTCAGTTATTCTGCTATTGATCCCATCTAGAGTATTGTTAATTTTATTTATTGTGTTGTTCATCGTTGCTTGTTTCATCTTCAGTTCTTCTAGGTCCTTGTTAAATGTTTCTTGCATTTTGTCTATTCTATTTCCAAGATTTTGGATCATCTTTACTATCATTATTCTGAATTCTTTTTCAGGTAGACTGCCTATTTCCTCTTCATTTGTTAGGTCTGGTGGGTTTTTGCCTTGCTCCTTCAACTGCTGTGTGTTTTTCTGTCTTCTCATTTTGCTTATCTTACTGTGTTTGGGGTCTCCTTTTTGCAGGCTGCAGGTTCGTAGTTCCTGTTTTTTTTGATGTCTGTCGCCAGTGGCTAAGGTTGGTTCAGTGGGTTGTGTAGGCTTCCTGGTGGAGGGGAGTAGTGCCTGTGTTCTGGTGGATGAGGCTGGATCTTATCTTTCTGGTGGGCAGGTCCACGTCTGGTGGTGTGTTTTGGGGTGTCTGTGGACTTATTATGATTTTAGGCAGCCTCTCTGCTAATGGGTCAGGTTGTGTTCCTGTCTTGCTAGTTGTTTGGCATAGGGTGTCCAGCACTGTAGCTTGCTGGTCGTTGAGTGAATCTGGGTGCTGGTGTTGAGATGGAGATCTCTGGGAGATTTTTGCCGTTTGATATTATGTGGAGCTGCGAGGTCTCTTGTGGACCAGTGTCCTGAAGTTGGCTCTCCCACCTCAGAGACACAGCACTGACTCCTGGCTGCATCACAAAGAGCCTGTCATCCACACGGCTCAGAATAAAAAGGAGAAAAGGTAGAAAGAAAGAATTAGTAGAGAGGAAGGAAGGAAGAGGAAAGAAGGAAAGAAAGAAAGGAGGGAGGGAGGAAGGAAGGAAGGAGGGAAGGAAGGAAAAAAGAAAGAAAGAAGATAAAGTAAAATAAAGTAAGATAAAATATAATAAAATTCTGAAAATAAAAAATAATTATTAAAAAAAATTAAAATAAAACGGACGGATAGAACCCTAGGACAAATGGTGGAAGCAAAGCTATACAGACAAACTCTCACACCGAAGCATACACATACACACTCACAAAAAGAGGAAAAGGGGAAATAATCGTAAATCTTGCTCTCCAAGTCCATCTCCTCAATTTGGGATGATTCGTTTTCTATTCATGTATCCCCCAGATGCAGGTACATCAAGTTGATTGTGGAGCTTTAATCCGCTGCTTCTGAGGCTGCTGGGAGAGATTTCCCTTTCTCCTCTTTGTTTGCAGAGCTCCTGGAGCTCAGCTTTGGATTTGGCCCTGCCTCTGCGTGTAAGTCACTGGAGGGCATCTGTTCTTCGCTCAGACAGGTCGGGGTTAAAGGAGCCGCTGATTCAGGGAATCTGGCTCACTCAGGAAGGGGGGGGAGGGGGAGGGGGAGGGAGGGGCACGGAGTGCGGGGCGGGCCTACGGCGGCAGACGCCAGCGTGACGTTGCACCAGCCTGAGGCGCGCCGTATGTTCTCCTGGGGAAGTTCCCTGGATCCGGGACTCTGGCAGTGGCGGGCTGCACAGGCTCCCGGGAAGGGAGGTGTGGAAAGTGACCTGTGCTTGAACACAGGCTTCTTGGTGGCGGCAGCAGCAGCCTTAGCGTCTCATGCCAGTCTCTGGTGTCCGCTCTTTTAGCCGCGGCTCCCGCCCGTCTCTGGAGCTCCTTTAAGCAGCGCTCTTAATCCCCTCTCCTCACGCACCCGGAAACAAAGAGGGAAGAAAAAGTCTCTTGCCTTTTTGGCAGCTCCAGACCTTTTCCCGGACTCCCTCCCGGCTAGCCGTGGTGCACTAGCCTCTTGATGCTGTGTTCACGCCGCCAACCCCAGTCCTCTCCCTGCGCTCCGACGGAAGCCCGAGCCTCAGCTCCCAGCCCCGCCCGCTCCAGCGGGTGAGCAGAAAAGCCTCTCGGGCTGGTGAGTGCCGGTCGGCCCTGATCCTCTTTGCGGGAATCTCTCCGCTTTGTCCTCCACACCCCTGTTGCTGTGCTCTCCTCCGTGGCTCCGAAGCTTTCCCCCTCCACCACCCGCAGTCTCTGCCCGCGAAGGGGCTTCCTAGTGTGTGGAAACTTTTCCTCCTTCACAGCTCCCTCCCACTGGTGCGGGTCCCGTCCCTATTCTTTTGTCTCTGTTTATTCTTTTTTCTTTTGCCCTACCCAGGTACATGGGGAGTTTCTTGCCTTTTAGGAGGTCTGAGGTCTTCTGCCAGTGTTCAGTAGGTGTTCTGTAGGAGTTGTTCCACGTGTAGATGTAGTTCTGGTGTATCTGTGGGGAAGAAGGTGATCTCCGCGTCTTACTCTTCCGCCATCTTCCCCCTAAATCTCAAGATTCAGGTTTTAAGCAGTACAGCGTTTGCAGCCATAACCGCTCTTGGAACATGATATTTTGTTGAAAAAGGAATAGGGAGATGAGATGCTATTTTTGGATAGATTTAGGCGCCTGTTAATTTCTGTGGTCAGAGAAATAAGATGGTTTGATTTGCCAGCCATCAGAATCATGTGATTGGAAGAAACAGTTTCCCAAAGATAGGAGGGTTTCTGAATTTAAAAAGAAATTACGAAGCAAAGTTTACTACAGTTTTTAAAACAGTGAACCACTGACTTACTCTATGTGAGGCCTGCATGTGTAATTTTCTCCAGCAGGATTCCACAGTTTGGGTGTTAGGATGGACAAACAAATTTTGCGTTTAATACAGAGTTGGAGTTTTTCTAGGCAGGAGTGGATGAGGATGGATGTTTAAAGGAGATGTGGGGTTGGAAAGAGTGTGCTTAGAAACACAGAGGAGTTTGGAGCATAGCAACATATTTAATGGACAGGTTGCATATAGAACCAACACTTAATTACCATTTTACTAGACTTTCTTATAAATTACCTCATTTAATTTATCAGAATAAAAATAGCAATAGCAGCTATAATACCATTTCTTCTCCACTGTGCTGTATGGAATCTTTGAAGAAAGGACTTCAAACGATTAAATAGACTCATAGCATAGTAACTGATCTAAGAAAATAAAATTGTATGCATTTTATTTTAATTCCTATGTAAGTGCTAGATAAAGCTAATAGATAAATTCTGTGGATATTTCTTTTTCAGTATATAAAATAACAGGCCCTGTGCTCAACACTTTACGTCAATTATCTTCTTTATTATCTCTTGTCACATAATATGAATGCATGTAGGTTTATCACATGCCTTCAGTTCAATAATCTGGTAACATTGATCTCTAGATGGACCTGTGCCCATCTTTATTTTCCCTTTTTATCTTCATAAATAATATTTCATGCATTCCAAACCCCAAACATAGAATGGCATAAAAAATATCTTTTTTCAAGAACCACTGTCTTTACTGCTTCAGCTACTTTTAGCTATCTTTGGAAAGTTCACTTACATTCTCACCCCCTGTCCGACACACACATGGATGTATACACACACACCCTCCCCCAAAACCTTGCTAAGTTGTTTTATTCACACAGTGCTATAATCAGTACTGCTGGTTAACCCATGTCATGTAGCATGGTTGACTTGACCACAGTCAATAGTGGTGCTGTGTCTGGTTACCAGGACAAATTGTTACAAAGATATAATAATCAAAAAATTGGAATTTTAAATGATTTGAGCTAAACAGTGTGGATCTTGGTTGGCAGGAATCATTAACACAACTCATTTATAACAAAGAGTATCCTTAATGTTCATCCTATTGACAGCATATTTGGAACTAAAGAAGGATAAAATGACAGTAAGAATGAGTTTTTCTTTTAAGGTGATTTAACAGGCAATAGAGTTGCCCAACATTTGTCAACGCTGTGGATCATATGCCGAGTCAAGTGTATAACAAAGAAAAGAGAATTAGTACATTGGACAGGAAGTTAATGTCTATTTGAGTTTTGAATGTGTCATATATTTCAGATGTTACCTATAAAATCCTAATTTTCAGTTCCATTATTTAAATCTTATCCTTGGCAACATCTTACTCCCAGGTTGAAGCTTTGTACTTATGCTTCAGATTTTTAACATAAACTATTCATCAGAGGCCACGTTTTACAGGAAAGTGGCATGCAAGGGACTGTCACTCACAATATACATTTTTAAGATGGAATGGTCTGTTTTGTCCAGATTTAATTTTTGACTCCCAGTAGACACTGGGAAACTAAAGTCATTCATCTCTCAACTTGCTCGGGGATGTTTTAAATTTCAGTAAACAGCAGCATTGTATTAGCGTGAACCATTTGGGTAAATTTGTTTCAAGGAGATAATAAATAAACTACTTGGTTAAAAATCAGAAATGAAACAGTTTGTACTTGTCATCTAGTGGTGCTTAAATTATGAAAAATTGCTCTCTAAAGGTTTGACTAATCGATGAATCTCGTTTGAGGCTGTTGCTAGCTTTAGCCTATCATACTGCACATAATGCACTGAAATCCACTGAAAACCTCTGGGTTTGGAGGTAAAATATCTTCTAACATGATGTTTAATAGTTTGCATGAAAATGTTTACCTAGAAGGATAGTAGGGAAAGAAGATTACTCAATTCTGATCTGTGCCTGCGATAATTAGTTTATATGCTATGGTTTTAAAGTCTTAAATGATAATGATATAACTATGTACACTCTGGAAAAGGGACGGAGGGAATTTTGAGTGATAGGGTAGGTAAATGATTCAGAAAGAAACACACACACACATTTTCAAACACACATCCTTGAATTGATCAATAGAGGAGGAACGTCTCAAATATCTGAAATTCTTAACTCTTGCCTATTTTGAAACCTGGGAAGGTTTTGGCTTATGTGGTCCTACCATCCAAGTAGTAAGAGATCTTCTTCAGTTACAGCAGATTTGGGGCAACTGGCCCAGCTGCCTGCTCATCTTGTCATGTGTGAATCAGGAGGGCAAGAACTTGCCTCTTAGGTCAGTGTGTCCATAGTCTTCATCTCCGTTTCTCCAACACTTAGCACAGAGTGAGGGCGCCAGAGTACTGTTGAGTGAAGGGGGCGTGGCTCCCTCTGTTGGTGGTGAGACCCCCAGCCCCTCCCTGTACAAAGTCTAGGTGAGATGGGGGCAGGGACAGGATAAAGGGAGAAGGAATTCAGCTGATACTCTTCCTCCTCTCCTCTAACTTCCCCCACTCAGATCATTTAACTGTTTTTCTACAATATCCTCTCCTAATTTTCTTTTAACACAGTTAATTTTAACCAAAAGTTATCCCTGTAAAAACATCAGGACATAGAAGTAGGGCTGATTCAGTGTGAGTTGTCTTTCATTCCTGAGAACTGTCCTTTAACCCAATTCTCTTAAGATTGTTTCTGGATATATTTTGGTGATTCAGTGATTTACATGATTTGATTTCAGACTGATATAGTTTAATTGTAGCTGCACACATCTGAATATATATATGTATATATTTTATAATAGAGCTAATTTGTATTTCCATAAAGCAGAAGAAATGGCTCTAAATGAATGTGATAGGAAAGAGAATTATGACCACCAAATTATGATTTTTCTCAAGCCTACTTTCAAAATTATTTCTGAACCAAATAATTCTGAAACTATATAAACAAAAGCCACTACGAACTGAGACAAAAAATGTTTTTATATAATTATACAAATTAAAGGCCCTGTGAATGTTTGCCATTTATTTTAGCGTCATGCTGCCATGTAGGTGGACAAGGTTGACAGATTAAATGCAGAATTACAGTTTCCCCAAATCCTGATGCCCTGTAGAGATTTCTCTTTACGAAAATTGATCAGTCAAGCCTTTCTGCTAGATAGAGTAAGGGAATAATGAAATGTGCGTGCTATCAGTGCAGTCTGAGGATTGAGAAAGGAAAGTGTATTTATAAAAAATGAGGTTAAAAAAAAGCTTCTGAGGGCTTCCCTGGTGGCGCAGTGGTTGAGACTCCGCCTGCCGATGCAGGGGACACGGGTTCGTGCCCCGGTCTGGGAAGATCCCACATGACGCGGAGCGGCTGGGCCCGTGAGCCGTGGCCGCTGGGCCTGCGCGTCCAGAGCCTGTGCTCCGCAACGGGAGAGGCCACAACAGTGAGAGGCCACAACAGTGAGAGGCCCGCGTACCGCAAAAAAAAAAGCTTCTGAGTCAAAAGCAATGTCATTTATTGGAGGGAAGAAATTTTGTTTTAAGACAGTGGATGTAATCAGTTGTACATTCCGCTAAGGCCTGTGTTCTCTTATTGAAACATGACCACCTGTCTAAGCACACATGTTTGATTAAGTGCTTCCTAGGTATGTTGTTTTTCTATAAAAAAGACACACTTTGTTTTCCTTTGCATTTATATTTTGACCATGTAAGAAATGGATGTTGTATAAGCAAAGAGCTTCTTAAAAGTAAAAATATAAAATACCTAGTCACAAGGAGTACCAGTGTTTGGCCTGCAGTATTATTTTATGACTAATGTATTTTGTTTCCATTTTGCTTAAAAAAGCCAGGTTTTGGAATTATACGTCTTCCAAAGTCCAGAAAATTTTGTGCAAATGCATAAAAGTTAAATAAACTTAGCAATACACATTTTCAGTGACAGTTTTAGAAGCCATGTAGACCTTGTAAAAGAAGAGGCAAGTAGTGTGGCTTTATGTAAAATATAATACAGTAACAAAGAAAAAAAACATTTGGAAATTCTCAAATAAACTTAGGGTTTCTCCATTTTCATTTTACCTTCAATCACAGTTTATCTTAGTAGAGTCAAAATACTTAGTTTGAGTGAAAGCTAGCATTTATCATACTTTACCCTCTTCTGACACTGTATGTGATACTCTTCATCTTAGGTTTAATAAGTAAATTCTCTTTGTTAATGTGACCATGTGTCACACATAAGAAGAAAATTTGACTAATCAGTTTAGTCCATTAGCTCTGGCACCATGGGCCAATTGTAATCCTAGACAAATAAATTGTTTTATATAGTCATCTGAACATGTTATTTTACCTAAAAATAGGGGTAGATGTGTTTAACTTATTTTGTGTCTTTTTTGGCGCAGAAACATATACAAATAGGTATTGAATGAATGTTGAAAATGATGCTGCTGAACCACTTGAAATTTAATGCAGTTTCACCTTGTTTTCCACACGTTTCAATTCTGTAAATGTAAGCAATCAGTTGGCAGACATAATATCTAAAATGAAGTAAACTCATTCAGTGTTTTAACTTTTGATGGAATCCACATTCTAAATTGAAAATTGTCTCCTGAGTATAAATTACAGGGTTCCTTGAGGGATCAATAAAGTGGTAATTGGATTTGGATCTCAGGGGAATTCAGAAGATTCTCTTTCTTCCTGTATGTGATGAGTTCTGACATTGTATTTTAACTTTGTTACAGAACTGTCTTCCAGAAAGTAGAACTTTTATGTATGTGAAAATTCTCTAGCTACTTAGTTCTTTTTAAAAAAACAATTAAATGGTAATTTTAAAAGTTTTAATGATTCTAAATGAAATAAATTGAAACTCATGGATTTCATTCAGTATTACAAATCATATGTTCTTATATTTATCTATGTAGTTTTTGGTTTGCTTATTTGGTCTTCAGAGATACCTATATTTTACAGATCTTCATTATCATGGTATGTTTCTCAAATAAAAAAACGGGGGCAGAATCTGTGGCAAAAATTTGGAAACGAAACAAGATCTCTTTTCCTCTTGGAGATTTATAATGTGCATTCATACAATAAGGCTGTATGAATTCCTGCTGAAAAGACACAATTTTAACTTTATTGTTTATTGTAAAATCATGACCACAGAATACTTTTGCCTATATAAGGTCTACTATAGCTTCAAGAACTAGTGATTTTCTTTGGAACATACTTTGAGAAGCACTAATTTAGTCTATTTTTCCCAAGCGATTTTTAAACATTTTTGTGAATTGTGTTTTCTTTTAACAAAATTTTATATTGTCCATGTCTGTAAATGTTTAAGAGACACAGAAAAATACACTTTTACATGGTACCCAAGTTACTACTAAAGATGTACAGAAGATGGGTAATACATATCTTCAAACAGTTCAGGAGGAGAAAGAAAAAAGATATCAGTATATGCAGATTATATTTATATTGCACAGAACTAGCCTTGTAGACAGAATAGGAATTTAAAATTCAGTGATAATTGTTTTATCCATTTTTCCTTTCCATTTTTCCTCTGTAACACAATTTATGTCCATACTTTATATTTATGGCATATTCAGCGACGTTGATGGCTAGCAGAAATGTCCACACACTTTCATTCTTGAAAAGCCAACACTCACTCGGTACTTTGGTAGAATATGAGAACATTAGTATGTTGGATTATCTGATATTCTTTGCTATCTAAATTCACAGATACTCTTAATCCCTTATCTGAATCTCCTGAAGGAATTCCTGCCAGTATAGTGCAGATATACCTTTCTTCAAGAATAATTTCAACATTCGATGTATATTTTTTAAAAGTCATGGTTTCAGCAAACTCTTAAGCAGCGACTTACAGTATTCACTTTTCTTGAATTATCCTATTTATCATTTCATTATTTAGGTGTGTGTGTTTGTATGTATGTGTGTATATATATATATATAACTTATTTGCATTAGGAATTAAAAAATTTTTTTCTTCACAAATTGTTCTCAGACCTATGCTGAGTTTTCCCACAGTACAAGATGTGCTTTTCTAATATCACTGCTATAGTGTTTGAATATGTTCTAAGAAAATATTGGCTAATCTTTTCAATCTTTGTGGAATATATTGTAAAAGGAATACTATGAGAGGTTTATTATTTAAAATATGAATAAAATGTATTCAGTGTTTGATCCAGTATATTATTATGTTTTTAATCAAATCACTAAAGCATTCTTTTTTTTTTTATAGAGCAATGAAGTTGTCTACTACAATGCAAAGGATGATCTCGATGTGAGTATTAAAAGTTTTACGTTAAATTCCAGGGTAAACGTAGGTATACTAGGGTGATTGGCTTTACAAACAAGCTGACCTAGCAGGTTTAGTTGGATTCATGTACCAGTCCAGCCTTAAAACTGTAGTTGCCTAAGGGCATTAAAACATATTTAAATTCAAACTGTTTTTCTCTCATCTGAGACATGCTACAGTTGACTTGGTGATCCATAAATTTCATTTTAGTTCTGCATATTCTTGACATCCTGCTAACTTTGTCAAGTTTGCTGGAGTTGGACTATATCACATAAAATTTTTGAGAATTTATAAAGAAATGTAAGACAATACATTTTATACTTCACTAAAACTTTTTGTTGGGGAAGTTCATAGTCCTTTAGATATGTTAATACTATTGCTCTTGTAAACCCTTAGATAGTGAATAAAAATGAATCATGTTTTATGATTAGTATATTGGTTTGGCTATTACAGAGAGTCTTAAAGTAAAAGTGCTAAGACAAGACAAAAGATTATTCCTCTCTCATGTCACATTCTGTGTGCAAGGCCTAATATAACAACTCTTCCGTCGTCGAGGCCCTACAGTCCTTCTCTCATGTTTTTTGCTCTCCTCAGTGTAACTTTTCCATATTTTGGTCCAAAATGGATGCTCCAATATCCACAATGATTTTTGCATTCTATGCATCAGGAAGGAGGCAGATGGCACTGAAGGACACACCCTTTGCCTTTAAGGGCATGTTCTGGAAATTGCACACAGCGTTTCTATCTGCACCCGTTGTCCACAACTTAGTGACTAGTCTTGCCTAGATGCAAGAAGATACGGAACATAATTTTCTTTCCCCTTCGATAAGCATGTACCCAAATAAAATATAGGACTCCATTACTGAAGAGAGAATAGGGAGAATACTAGTTGGGAGTTAATTAGCAGTTCGTGCACTTAATTTTGCTCGTCTTGGAATATTAAAGTTAATGCCCAGACTCTCCCTGCTTGTCTGAGTGACTTCTATCAATTAAGTATAGTCAAATTCTTCAACTTGGAACTGAGGAAAAAATTCTCTTTTACAGGAAAATGATTATAAAATTATGCACTGTGTTGAGTATTATTTAGTCCTTCTTAAAGCATGTGTTTTGATCATTACAATCAAATTGTTTTCTGCAATGGAAATATTCACTATCTTAGAACGAAAGAAAGTTAAGAAATGTAAGTAAATGTTGAACTTTGATATTCACCTTAGGATTTTTAGTGGTTATAGCTTTTTTTGAAGATTGTTGCTTATCAGATGAAGTTGGACTTACACGGATGATGAGATTTATTCATCCTTACCAAAAGTTTTGCTGCATATAATCAGATTTAATTGGTTGCTATACTCCAACTTTATACACGTAGTGCTTGATGTTTTATTTATCAAATATTTGTATAATCATAATACCATCTTGTTTTGATTTGAATTGGCTTACCGTCACTGTTTGTTGTGCTTTTCTATATTCCAATTTAGTTGTAAATTTTTATTGCTCAAATTCCACAAAACCATATTCATTATGAAAAATTGGTGAACAGAGATTATATAATGTGAGTTTATAATCTCATACATTAATATCTAATATCTAATGAACACAGGAATTAATTGGAATACTAAATATTGAAACAATATTATCAATTAATAAATTTATCCTCATATGTTTGAATGGGGATATAAATATCTGAGGTATAAATAAATTTTCTATTTTCTAGAATAGTTCTATATTTAGCCTATGAGTGGACTTTGAAAACAGGTGGCTGAAATCTTCCCAGCAAGTGTCAAGCTATAGAAATAGGAAGGCCAGATTTAACTACAGATGTGTTTTGGTGTGCTGACACAGAAACAAAGTGAGTTTGATTGCCTTTGGATGTGATGCATTCTCCAGCTTGCTGCAGTTCCACTGTTCCTGTTGCCTTACTCTGCCTACACCACACACACATCCACACACGTAAAGAAAAGAAAAGAAAAATGCCTTAAGATAGTATAGGATAGAATCTTCATCACACCAACATTTAAGGAAGGTGAGGGCAGGGGTAAGGTGTGTAGGATATGAGTAGATGGAAATGAAGCAAAAGTAGCTTTCATAATAGAAGTAAATCATACGAAAAGTCCATAACTTTAGTTTATGTTGGATTCAGGATTAAATTTAGAATCTCCTGGTTCCTATTATTCTGCCATGTTAAATATGCTGGTCCATCACCAAGTTAAGATTTGCATATAAAGAATGACATAGTCAAGTGTAATCAATTGATTTTGTTCATTATAATGGTGATACATGGCCTCACTTAAAGGTAAAACAAGCATTTAAAGTGCTTTTTAATCTCATCAGTTGCCTCTCAAGGAAGCTCAACAGCTATCTCTTCGGAGTGTAACTTTCTATGAGCTACGTCTGAATTAGCTAGTTTGTGGGGAGATGTCAGGTTGTAAGGCTTTCAAGGACTTTGATACCAGACAGTCCCTCAGGGGCATTTTATAATATCTGTGCTGCTCAGATCGATGCTGTTTATATTCACCTTCTGGGTATAAAAATAAATACCTAGTGACAGGCAGATTTAGCTAAAGCAGTGACTAAAATAAGGGGTAAAGTCAGTGTCCCTTAGGATTGTGTAATGTGATTTAAAAATTATGACTCTAGTCATTTACACAAATTTTTGCTTTGGAATTAAAAAATGCACGTATAACTTGGCGAAATTATTTGGTGAGCCACAATTCATATGGAAAGTATAAGGTACATAGCCATGCTGGAAATTTAAGACAATGATTCCTGTCCCTGTGCTAGTTAATGTTAACTATTCTCTCCTCTAATTACCTGATTTTGATATCCTACAATTTTTCCAATCAGATGCTAAGTACTCTTTAAAAACTAATTCAAATACTACCTCCTCTTGAAGCCTGCCTTGCTTTTCCTAAGTAGCAAATGGTATTTCCTTCCTCTGGGTGCTCAGAATAACTTGTTACACGTTTCTGGTTTCAGTGGTGTAATATCTTATACTATGGTATTTTTATACAGGGATAATCTTCTCTATTAAAATTTTAGTGTCTTGAGGTAAGGGTCTTACTCATTTTCTCTGTTGAATGATTTAGGATAATTGCTGAGATAATGCTTGTTAAATTGGGTAGGTGTTTGTGTTTCAGTCCCCCTATTGCTTACATAGCATTTGTGAAGATTGTTCGCTTCTTTTTTTCATGTCAAAAGTTTTTTTTTTTTTTACATCTTTATTGGAGTATAATTGCTTTACAATGGTGTGTTAGTTTCTGCTTTATAACAAAGTGAATCAGTTATACATATACATATGTTCCCATATCTCTTCCCTCTTGCGTCTCCCTCCCTCCCACTCTCCCTATCCCACCCCTCCAGGTGGTCACAAAGCACGGAACTGATCTCCCTGTTCTATGTAGCTGCTTCCCACTAGCTATCTGCCTTACGTTTGGTAGTGTATATATATATCCATGCCTCACTCTCTCGCTTTGTCACAGCTTACCCTTTCCCCTCCCCATATCCTCAAGTCCATTCTCTAGTAGGTCTGTGTCTTTATTCCTGTCTTACCCCTAGGTTCTTCATGACATTTTTTTTCCTTAAATTCCATATATATGTGTTAGCATATGGTATTTGTCTTTCTCTTTCTGACTTACTTCACTCTGTATGACAGACTCTAGGTCCATCCACCTCATTACAAATAGCTCAATTTCGTTTCTTTTTATGGCTGAATAATATTTCATTGTATATACGGCACTACCTTAAAAAGAGAAAAATCTCAAACTACAATGAGATTGTTTGCTTTTTAACGTAGTGCCGTATTTGCAAAGTAAACAGGAAACCCTTTGCAAATATGGTGGAAACGAAAATGTTTGTTTTGTTTCAAGGTTGAGTGGAAACAATATTAAGAGAGGAATGGCAAGACTGACTTTGACTGTGTACTGTATTTGAATTAATTTTTTAATATAGACATTCGTTTCTTTTTGTTCATACAACGGGGCAGGCTGCAGAAGATGGGAGTGGAGTGGACCTTTTTCCTTCTTCTCTCATCTGTCCCTTCCTCTCATTAGCCCCTGGTTCAGTCATGAGAACTAAGTAAAGTCAGACAGACAATGTGCTTTCCCCTGTGTCTAAAACTGATTCAAGTTGGGAATAAGTAGCAGAGTTAGAATATTTGTTTGCCATACTACAAGCAATATAAGGATCAAGATTTTGGGTTCCAAGTCTGGAGAGATCTGATAATCTAAGTTTTTATGAATCTCTGTGAAATATGAAATCAAGCTTATTTTATTAGTCCATCAAACTAAAGTTTTGTCTAATTATACATGTAATTAGAATAAGTAAGTTGTCAAATTTCATTTCCAGAGAGACCACAGCATTAACGTGGGTACAGTGTTTTAATGTAAGATTTTTTTTTTTTTTTTTTTTTTTTTTTGCGGTACACGGGTGTCTCACTGTTGTGGCCTCTCCCGTTGCGGAGCACAGGCTCCAGACGCACAGGCTCAGTGGCCGTGGCTCACGGGCCCAGCCGCTCCGCGGCACGTGGGATCTTCCCGGACCGGGGCACAAACCCGCGTCCCCAGCATCGGCAGGTGGACTCTCAACTACTGTGCTACCAGGGAAGCCCTAGTTTTTAACTTCTTATCAGGAAAAATATTTTAAATATAAAGAAGAGAGAACAGTAAACAGAGTCTCCATAGTTGCTGTATGTATTGTTTGCTAAATATTTTAAGATAAATTAGAGATGTGACATTTCACTCCTAAATACTTCCATAGGAAACTTTTATCCCTAATTAATAACAAGACATAAATGTATAAGTGCTGTGTACATTGTTATACAGAGGAAGAAGCAGAGCTTGATGATTAAGACATTATACTCTGGAGGCCCGCTGCCTGCATCTGAGGCCCATCTCTGCCATTTTCTAGCTTTGTGATATCGGCAGAGTCACCTAAAGTCTCTGTGCTTCACTCTTTTGGTCTGAAAAATAAAGGTAATGTGATACCTACCTCATACTGTTACTGTGAAAATTAAATTAGTTAACACATATAAAGAATTTAGAACATTCCCTGACTTACAGTAGGCAATCCAGAAATGTTAGTGAGTATAATTTTAAAAATAATAATTATTAATATTACTACAATACATTTAATATTGATTTGAAGTGATTTGAGTTCCAAATGGAACACGTTTATATGCGTGGATGTGTTAACAATAATTGAAGGGTACTAGTTTGACCTCTTTCATTTTATTGTTATGAATATCCTTACACTTGTGTGAAAAACTTAAGAAAATGCGTGACAAAATAAAAATCAGAATCTTCAGAAAACGTTTAGAAATAAATGTGACCTCAGTGCAAAAATTTGCCTTGAAATCCTTGTAGGTTTTGTATATCTGGGTTTGCAAAGATAATTAAATGTCAAGATAAAATGGAAAAATAACGCTAATAATGCAACAGTTATTTATGAAATTCCACATTCAGGTTCTCTTTAGTTTTGAAATTTATTTAGGTTCTTGTTTAGGTTTTTAGAGACATCTGTCCCAATAAATCCTTAACTTCCCTAAAGATGTAGTGAAGCAGATTCCCCAGGAGATTTCAGTTGTGCCAGCAAGCAGCACTATTTTCCTAATTCCCAAAGCAAGCAAAGACGAAGTAGATCATTACAAAGTCTTATTAACCTAATTCTAAGACCTATGTTTCAGACTGAAATCCAAATGAAATAAATTCAGCCCAGAATTCCCATGTCAATAACTTGAGTTGATTTATTTGCTACGTTTTATTATATTGATCATGCTAAAAATTTGACCTTTCTGGGACATTCAGCTAGTCTGCTGAATTCCCTTGCATATTTATGTTGCTATTTATTTTCTTACCAGTCTTGTCTACATTAAAACTTATTCCAACATAATGTCCTATCTAAATGTCTTCTTAAAAGCCTAATCATTCATGATTTGATTTTATTTTGTAGAAATAAATCAGTCTGTTTCTAGAATGAACCAATAGGGATATGTATCAGACAGCGACGACTCTGTTCTAATTATTAAAGAAAGAAAGTCTAGGTTTCTTTGGCAGCTTTTATTTTGGCGATACGCGGGCCTCTCACTGCCGTGGCCTCTCCCGTTGCGGAGCACAGGCTCCGGACGCACAGGCTCAGGGGCGGTGGCTCACGGGCCCAGCCACTCCACGGCATGTGGGATCTTCCCAGACTGGGACACGAACCCGTGTCCCCTGCATCGGCAGGCAGACCCTCAACCACTGCGCCACCAGGGAAGTCCTCTTTGGCAGCTTTTTAAAAAAACTGTCTAATAGTATACAGCCTTTATTTCAGGCTCTGCTAATGACTGTTGTTGAATCCTCAAATAGGAGATGGCATAGAGATAGAATATTAATTGCTTCTGTATAGTAAATGGTACAATCAGAGTTACCTTTTTGTGTGTGTGCATCTAAAATAAGTGGTGTAAATATTTTCAATGCTATATGTTTGGATTGGATTATAATAGTCATTAACATATGTATACTTACTCTATACTAGAAAGTAAGTGCTTTGCAGGTAATGTTATCATTTAAAGTTCACACTCATCCTTTGTGGCAATACTATTATTTTCATGATATCCAGAAAAGACAAGTAAAATTTAGTGAGCTTAAGTGACTTGTCCGCTGTCACACATGTGGGGTTTGGTAGTGCAGGGAACTGAATGCAGTGCAGTCCGTGTGATCCCCAGCAGGGGCCGTGTGTCCCTGTGCTGTGCTACACTGCCTGTTCCGTGGGCCCCCATGGGGGACAGGAGAAGGCCATGTGATGGAACTGTTGTAAATCAAGGCTTAAGATTAAAGGTTTTGAAAATGGTTTTGGTTTAAAATTTTAATTTATTGTACCTATCCATCATTCTGTCCGTATTTAATTTTGATGTATGTGGCTCGTACTTATCCAACCAGCTTCCTCATTGACAGCTGTTAGTTGACAGTGACTTGCAGTAGGTAAAATAAAATCTCTGTGACTAAAAAGATTGTTAGACTTTAAATCATAAATCTTCAGTGAGCTGATCCATCATTCCTAGTGATATTTACCATGGAGACCTTAAAATTAACGCATGCACCCTTGTGTGAAATATATAGCCATATTAGGATTCATTGGGGGGAAGATAAGATTAGATTCCATTTCTTCTAGGAATAGCGCCATATGTTTTTTGGGCCTTCTTCCAAAATTTTTGAGTCTATTTTGATAGTTTTGTAATGCTTTGTGCGCTTGGGCACGTGCTGCTTTTGCAAGGATAGTTAAAACGTTGGTCCTCAGCTGCTTTGGGGTGGTGGCATGCATAATTCTCTTTTAGATTCCACATCCAGTTCTTCCTTTCCAGAGGCTAGTGTATGGTGTATTTATTTAGAACTCACTGAATATTCACTGTTTGGAAAGTTCGGTGGCATTATGTGGGCATTATAAACTCACCCTATGTACAGCATTGGGTAAACAGAGATATGGGGACTGGATTGTTTTGAATGGTATCTTCAACCTTTTTTTGCTTGCACATGCATGTCAGTTAAAAAAATGCATCTCTCAATATAACAATATTTACTTATAAATTCTCTCTATATACTATTGAACTAATATGCTGAGAAACCTCCCAAGAGACATCTAAAATTTTAAGATAAGTGAAATTTTATGAAGTATTGGTTTCAGTGGCATTTGACATTAAAAATCACCAGAAAAAAAGTATAGTTCTTTTCTAGATGCTTAGTTATTAAATGCCTTTAATTATGATGCCTTCATAATGCCATAGGAAATATCTCAACAGCCCATATGAACACAGGACATTGTTACCGATATAGTAAATCTAAATCCATATTTATGATAATCTTCTTGATAATATTAACTTTTTTGACCAACTTGCCGGTTGAACTAATTGAATCACTTTTCTATCTGGTAATGAGACTGAAGAAGAGCTAGTGCTGGGAATAGAAGCATCATCTCTGTCATTCTCTTCTTGTTCAGTGCAACTTCCATTACTAGAATTTCAACTTCAATCATTGTTAATTTCAGAAATCTTTTAAAGCTGGTAGCACATATGGAGTAGGTTAAACCCAAGAAAATAATAAGTAAATTTACATATAAAGTGAAGAATAGTACATTGAAAGGGACTGTGTAAGGGAGAAGGTGGCTCATTATCAGTATGTGGGGTTTCCACTTTCTCCTTGTGGTACCTGGAGGATGACAGATGACTTGAGACCAACCCACACACACAGTAAGGCCAGGGGAAAGGGAATACTAATGTCACTCTTTTGGGTAAATATTAGTAAACTTTAATTTTTTTCTTATTTCATTTGCTAGAAATGGGTATAACTGTAAGTTCTAATGTTTTCTTCCACCCTTCCAGTGAATTCCTTTGGAGACCACTGACGCATGGTGTGTTCATTTTTATTTAAGTTCTTCTCAAAAAGATGGCCTTGACTGTCACTTGAGTGAAGTAATCGAAATAATTCAACTCGTGAAGTGGAGGTGAAAAGCCCAGCTAATGTTCTAACCCATGTTCGCCTACACATTGTCTGTTTGATTGATAGCTATAGCTCTGTGCTTTGAATGCATTGCCCTAAGTTAAAATGTAAATTCTCAGGGTCAAGGGGTTTGGATACCAAAGGAGTCTTTTGGTCAGTGGTCTCCAAAGGAATTCACTGGTGGAAGAGAACATTAGAACTTACAGTTATACCCATTTCTAGCAAATGAAATAAGAAAAATATTAAAGTTTACTAATATTTACCAAAAGGAGTCTTTATACCCGCTTTTCATCATTTACATGTTCTTGCAGTTACTTGGCATTAAAAAAAAAAAAAGCCTTGGAAACAATTTGCTTTTAGTTCATAGATTTCAGAATGAGAATTTTCAGAGCTAGAAGGAGGTTTACAGATCTTGTTACCCTCTGTTCCTTAAAAAAAAAAAAAAAAAAAATCTGAGAAGCCATAGCAAGGACACACAGAATTGTACACAGAGTTGAAATGAGATTGAGAAGCTGGGTTCCTGACTGAGGCGCTGTCTGTCCATTCACCGGACTGCTTCTGGTGTTTGTCCTTGCTTCCTGCTGAAGTAGAAAAAGCATGAGTCTGGGGACTAGGAAACAGTGATTCAAGTTTATTTATTCACTCAACAAATGTTATAAATAGGGCAGGCAGATACAGTTCTAAGTGATTTGCTAGGTGCTAGGGCCACAACCGAACGATGTCAATGAGGCCTCTTGCCCTCGTGGTGATTATATTTTAGTGTAGTGAGATAGCAAACATGGGGCAAATAAAAAATTTGATAGCGTTTTTACACATCCATATATCCTTAAACACCATTTAGAATATCAAAGTGTTGATGCCAAATTTCTGATTTTAATAAAGAGTATTCTGATCATTTAATGAGCATTGTTGCATTACCGATTTTTAAAAGATACCTAAAAAAAAATGTAGTAAAATTATTGCTTCCAAAGTTACATTGGCACAATCTGTGCAAGACAGAATTGAAACAAAAGTCAACCGCACCAACGCAGTTACATAACCAATCTTTATCCCTTCCTTTGACATTTTATACAAAATTATTATTTTATAGTCTTTATCTTGAAAGGGATGTCCTGCCATCTAGATCCATAAATTTTAGCAATGTTAAGATATATCCTAGGGATATATCTTAGGATATGACTTAAATTTTGCATGTTAAGCAGTACAGTAAATGTTTTACAAACCTTAATGTGAAATTCTATAAAATCAGTAATGTCTACATTGCTCTGAATGTAATAAATGAAGTGTAATGTTTTCAATATTCTATGGGGGATAATTTAGATGGCAGAATCTCCAAGAGAGTATTTTTCAACTGCGATCTGAAGAGTGAACTGACACTATGAAAAAAGACCAGGGAACAACCTACCAGACAAAAGGAACAGCAGACCCAGGGACGTTAAACCAGGAAGAGCATAATGTGTGTGAGGACCAGAAAACAGTCCAATGTGGCAATGAGCAAGGGAAGGCAGGGCAGGAGATCTGGATGAGGAGTCAGGCTGGAAATAGATCATTCAGAGTCTTATGGGCCAGAGAGAGATTTTCATTTCTTTGTAAGTATGGTGGGGTCTTGGCGTCCTGGACTCCAGGCTTTTTTTTTTTTTCTGGTACACGGGCCTCTCCCTGTTGTGGCCTCTCCCGTTGCGGAGCACGGGCTCCGGACGTGGCCATGGCTCACGGGCCTAGCCGCTCCACAGCATGTGGGATCTTCCCGGACTGGGGAACGAACCCGTGTCCCCTGCATCGGCAGGCGGACTCTCAACCACTGCACCACCAGGGAAGCCCCTCCAGGCTTTTTTTTACTGTATATTAGTTGTAAGGTGTTAGTCAATCTTTGCCTTAGGTATCAAGGGAAAATAATTGATCTTTCTACCTTACAAAGTTTTTTTGTTTAACCTGTTTTGTCCTGACAATATTTTTTAAAGTATATTTGTCTGTCATAATCTTCATAATATGAAAATTTGCTTTTAATTTTTTAACAAATAGATTGGCCCCATTGAAATGTTTTCCTTTCCTAATATAATATATACCACTATATGGTTTCCGGAGGGGTGGGGAGAGTGCTTGTATTGAACTTTCAGACTATCTGAAATCACATAGTTCTTTTCATAGGCAAGACACCATTTCACAGTCCCTTAGTAGAGAAAATACCCTATCAGCCACTCCCCAAAATTTAGGTTACATATTTATGTATAAAAAAGATATGTATATATATGTTCAGAGTATTACATCCCTTTCTAATGCTGATAATTTGAAATTTTCATACTACTCGTAGAGTTTAAACCAGCCCTCAGTCCTTGTCATCACACTTACCTGTATTGTGATACTGTGATGGCTCTCATGCTCATTGAGGGTAGATCCTGGGATAGGTGATTCACACGCATTCCTCCATTATGCAAACTAAAAATTCATCAGTTTTATTTTGAGGATGTCCTCAGATTTTGTATTCCACCTTATTAAATCGTTATTGTAATCCTTATCAGCAACCTCAATACATTTTATTTAAGGAATGTCGCTTTTAAATTTTAATGAACAAGTTCTTGCAGTGATCAGTATCCGTTTTTGACTTAATTTAGTTGTTTTATGTGTTTCAAATTCATAGTTGTCTTTGATTCGCTTCGTCATATTAGAAAATGTATATTTTTTTGCTTTAATATCACCTATGTATTTTTTAACTTGCTGTCTTTCTCTGTGTATTGCACAGTTTCAGTTGCTTACTGTTCCCGCTACCTCCAAAGTCTGCTTATTTCAGACTGTTTCTTCCTTCTCTTTTATATATCATAATTAATAGTAGAAGAATATGCAGAAATTTAACAGTAGGTCTAATTTTAAGGAATAGAATTATTTCTTCAAGTTTCTTCTGACCACTAATGTTATGTTTATTTTTCATGTTAACTGTAAAACATTCTTAATATATTGAGTAAATTGCCTCTGAGGAATTAATGCTATAGTTTTTCCATAGGGTAAATCTAAGCAGCTAAAACATTTTAACTACTTGAAGAACTGGAGAAATCTTCTCAATTCATAAAAAAAACTCTTTATTTCCTCATCAAATATATTATGATTAGCTGAACTCATATGTTTTTTCAAAGGACAATATGTCTATTCATTAAATTATAATTTAAAATTTTTATTTTCTTATTGTTATGATTCAGTAAAGCAAATGGACAAATATTATATTTAAGCCCTTAGTGTCATGTATTCAGTGTCATCCAACTCATATTTCCTTTTCAGTTCTATTCATCCACTATGTCTCTGAGTCACAGCATCCTCAGGGAGAAAAATAGCAGCTTAAACCAATTAACTCAGGAGACTCAACAGTACTCTTATTGCCACTGTAACTGGACTCATTATTTACTATTCAGCCTGGCCTCACACCCTGACCAGAACAATTATAATTGGCTGAAGGCTCAGCACCTTTTTCTCTATTTATTATTCTTTAATTGGGCATGGACAGCTGCAGCTGCTTTGATGAATCTCCACTTCTAATTGATGCATGTGATTTACTAAAAAGGCGGCTTTCCTATGTGTGGGTAAGAACTGGTAACCAGCTTACATTCCAGTGGTGAACTAGTGGCTACGGGAGCAACTTTATTTTTTAATTCATAGAGTAGATACCAACATGGCAGTATAGCAGCCTTTTCCACCTTGCTGGCTGTATGAAAGTCTATTGTAAATATAATACATCCATGATAGTTATTTACATTGGATGATAATATCATGCCTAAAAGCATATTGTGTATCCAAAGTTTTGTTTGATATTGGGAATACAATTGAGACTAAAAATTTCAAGAATCAATAACGTGTATGTTGTGAAAGTTGTAAGGCCCTCTTGTAAACAACATCTGTGAAATAGTTGTAAAAAAGAAAAGGATGTATTTGGAGGTGGAAGTTTTAAAATATACTCATATACACTGTGGAGAATTGTATACAAGTCTGTAGTCTCTGGTTATTGAAGAGTTTGGTTCATTACACAAGAACACGTTCATTTACACCCTTCACTAGTGGGATAGAAATGCCAATTGTGATGCCCCTGTAGAGGGTCCCAGCTCTTATTTAGTATCAACTAATTTTCTCACAGTTTTGTGAGATACACAAAAATTAGAGAGCAGGGGGAGGTAAACCTAACCATAATGTGATTGTGAGCAAAGTTTCTCAGTGAGCATGTTCAACCTGAATTGTGCACAGTAATTAAGCTAATTTTTATTGTAATTTAAGTGAAATATATGAACTTTTAATTTCTGAACATTTTACTGTTGGTAGAAATAGTTATAGCATGAAAAAGATTAAAAATATTAAAAACAAATGTTTTATTATAAAAATCAATTCTAAGAGTGTTTCATTTGAGACAAATATATTAAATATGCGAAAGTCTTTTGTGCCTGTCATAGACATCATGGTGACTTTCCAAATGAAATTTGCGAATAGGTACTGCTTGCAAAATCGAATGACCCATCCAGGATTAGCTGGTACCTCTGTCTCTGAGTGATCTATTATTTAATAAATGAAATTATGTTGAGATGAATAGTCAGAGGAACATGCTTCTCATGTTTCACTTATGTGTTTTACCAGATACATTTGAATACATTTTGGAATTTACCTCCTCAGCGTCTCTGTACACATTTATATAGGGTAGTCAGGAGAATTCAGAAGAGATGTTTTGGGGAAAAAAATTGGCAAGAGACATGCTGACTTAATTTTTCTTGTGGTCTGGCAAACAATGAGATCTTAATTCCAGGGGGACAATTTATTTGAAATTTTTAACACACTAAACAATATGTGTTAAGTAGCTTTTCTCCACTTTCCTTTTCTCAGTCAGTTCCTTTGTGTCTAGTATTTGCTCTATGTTAATTATACTATATAATCCCATAATATATCAAGAAAAGTAAAGATGGATTATGATGAAATGAGTTACATTTAGAAATTTTAATCTTTTCATGAAATGACTTCAATTTATGGAGAGTGTAATAAAGGGCGGGGGGGGACCATGGGCAACAACCATATTATTTTTTCTTAATATATTTAGCATCTGTACATTAAAACTAGACGTGATACATGATTATACAAGTTGAGAAGTACATTATTTTAAATTATTCCTAAAAGCCCTTTATATGGCTATTTATTTATTTACTGGCTGCACCATGCAGCTTGCAGGATCTTATTTCCCTGACCAGGGGTTGAACCGGCCTCAGTAGTGGAAGCACTGAGTCCTAACCACTGGACCGCCTGGGAATTCCCTCTATGGCAATTGAAAAGTGAAAGAATCTCTATTAAAATACATTTAAAACATAATTTTTAAGTGTGAGAGGGCTCAGAGGAAATAGAAGCAACTTCCACCTTAGTAAGATAATCGTATAGTGCTTAATAGCACTCTAGAAAGGACTTAAAACAAAAATTTAATATTTTAAATTGCAAATATAATACATGTTTATTGTATTACATTGGAAACAACAAGAAAGCACAAAGATGAATACCATCAAAACTATAAAAACCAGTGATAGGGCTACTAGTGTTTGCTATGTACTCATCCCTACATTTCTCTCTTTTCCTCTAAAAGTATAGGCTGATTTTCTCTTCTTTCTTTGTGCTTAACACCTACATTTAAGCTTAAAACCATTTAAAAACAAATACAGCATATATGTACATTCCCAATGTAATTATTCTTTTATATTCCTTAATAACAATATAAAATTGTATTTGTCATACTTATGTGACTATTTTACTATTGTTGCACATTTGTTTCAAGATTTAGATATTAAATGACATTTCTATAAATGTTATCATTAAATCCTCCACTCTACCAATACATTATTTCTTGAGTGACTGAATGAATGAAATGATTGCACTTATGCACATATTCCTAACCCTAATTCATAGGTATAGTTCACTCTGTCTCTTATTTATCATCAAATCTTTCTACTTTTCATATATCTAAATTTTGCCAGAGATAGATATAAATAGGATTTCTGGAAAAGATATGCTTACAGAAACTAATGTAATATTTTCTAAAATTATAGAAATAGGACTATAATGTTTTCATAACTGAAAATAACATAGATTCTTTAGTTTGAGTCTTCTTAATTTAAGTAGGAGAGGATATTAGAACCAACTGAGAGATTCTTTCCAAAGATGTCCTCCCTGTTGTGAGTCACTGCTTTATTGGTGGGGGTGAGGGCTCCCCAGGTGATTCTGATATGCCCCAGGCAATAAGGACCACACCTGCAGCCCAGCGTTATTTGTAAGTCAGAAAGCTGAAGCCCAAGGAACAGTGACTGGCCCTAGTCTGAGGTGTTATTAATACGACTGAGTAGAAGCAAATCTTCTGATGTCTTTACTTTCCACTATGCCTTTCCACAGTTTTTTGTAAGTATGTTCTTTGTAATAGGTTTTGTATGGAAAAAAAAAAAAAAATTCCAGGGTCACATAAGCTTGAGAACACTGGGTTAAACATGGTTTTCTTTAGTGACGCTTATTTCAGAGCTTTTGATGTTCCAATGTGCTTTGTTATTCTCTTGACAGAAGAGTAGAAGAATGTTTCCCCAAGTTATTTCAGGTTGGAGTTAACCCTTAGAGTATCTTGAGAAACTACTGTCTTTTGAAATATCCTTTGACAGATATTACTCGCCATATTACCATGTGCACACATCTATTATTCAGTAATAATAAAACAGTGTTTCTACCCTATGGAGGGTAGAAAAATTCAGACATCCATTAATATGCTTATTATTAATCCTAACTTTTTCATGAGTAGCTCTAAACAAAAATGTGTGTGCAATTTAAACTATTGATTGTAAAGCAGTGGACTTGCAGTTTTAGTGTGTATTACAATCACCTGGAGGGTTTGTTGAACTACTACTTGCTGGATCCCGCCCCCTGACGTTTCTAATTGACTAGTTTGGGGTGGGGCCTGAGAGCCTGAACTCTAAAAAGTTTCAGTGGTTGCTGATGCTGCTTCTTCAAGGACCACACTTTGAGAAACCTCTGCTTTAAAATAAATATTGAGGCTTTTCACTAATTCAGGATGTTTGCAGTTGAGAAGAAAAATGACATCATTTATTAGGTGAGACCCTCTTTACATTCTTGTTATTAATGAAAGTAGTTTGTTTTAATGATCCCTTCTCTTATTCAAGTCAATTGTGCCCAGGAACAGAGAGCCATAGAATAGAGGATGAATTTTAAAATATGTTAAAATTCACGGTTGAATCCAAGACCAAACCCCAGTTATTACTTTTATTCTTTCCTTTATTAGCAGTTGGAATGCTGGTAGATGTGTTAGGTTACGTGTTCTTTGGCGCTATGGTGCCTCTTTTTCTTAACATCTTTCTCCTTTCTTTTCTTATCCTTCATGCTGTACACACCTAACGTCTGTTTTAGAAAAGAGTATGAATTCGTGATTCCTGCGTGTAGGTATTTTGCCAAAATTTAGACTTTCAATACTACTGTTTCATTATTTTGTGTATTTAGTTAATGGGGGAGCAATTATATCTTTGTGGCTTTCACATGGATAAAAAACAGTGATCTGTCTTCAACTTTTTTTTTTTTTTTTTTTGCGGTACGCGGGCCTCTCACCGCTGTGGCTTCTCCCGTTGCGGAGCACAGGCTCCGGACGCGCAGGCTCAGCGGCCATGGCTCACGGGCCCAGCCGCTGCGCGGCACGTGGGATCTTCCCGGACCGGGGCACAAACCCGCGTCCCCTGCATATCGGCAGGCAGACTCTCAACCACTGTGCCACCAGGGAAGCCCCCCTTTTTTTTTTTAATTTTTATATTCAGCACATTAAATTGACTCATAAAAACATTCTAAAAATGTAATTTTTCCTTTTCAACAAAGTATAATAAAACATAAAACCCCCAAAAACAGAATACCTAAACCACAGTTTCCAAATATAGTCCTTCCCCTTATTATAGAGAGTAT
Organism: Delphinus delphis; assembly: GCF_949987515.2. Taxonomy (NCBI): domain Eukaryota; kingdom Metazoa; phylum Chordata; class Mammalia; order Artiodactyla; family Delphinidae; genus Delphinus; species Delphinus delphis. The sequence goes on along the minus strand of NC_082691.1, from coordinate 26,423,947 downwards.
TTTCATATTTTCTTTCAACATTGTTTCATTTGAAAAATAATTTGGTCATGACCAATTAAATTGATTTCATTACATAATGAGTTGGACTTGCAGCTTTAGAAGTCATTGATTAAAAAAAAAAGCCCTGGGCTTCCCTAGTGGCGAAGTGGTTGAGAGTCCGCCTGCCGACGCAGGGGACACGGGTTTGCACCCCAGTCTGGGAAGATCCCACATGCCGCGGAGCGGCTGGGCCCGTGAGCCATGGCCGCTGAGCCTGCGCGTCCGGAGCCTGTGCTCCGCAACGGGAGAGGCCACAACAGTGAGAGGCCCGCGCACCGCAAGCAAAAAAAAAAAAAGCCCTTTTGCTAATATTTGTGTCTAAATAATCTTTCCAGTGTTGCAACTTCCTTAGGGAAACACACAGTCGCGCGCGTGTGTGTGTTTTAAAATATCTTGGGATACTGATAGGTTATCTGGTTATAGAAATTTTCAGAGCCATCTAAAAAGTTGGACACTATCACTTCTTTGTAGACTTCGTGTTGCCACATTCTACCAGCCTTCTTATGAAATTTTCTGATTGTCCATTTAAGTCTTTTCTCTTGCTTATCAGTTGCATTACTGCAGTGTGCTGTGAAAATAGTCAAACGTTGTGATTCTTTTTTCAGTTTTGTTTTGAGGAAATTACCTTGGGAATATGGGATACATTAGTCCCTAAAATGGAGTTGATAATACAGGTCTGAACTTAATAAAAAAATGTTTACTTAGGAAGGAGTTAACTATATTTGCACTGGGGGAATAAAATGTTTAACATAAGTAGGCAAAAACAATTGTTAGAGAGATGCATTTTGGATAAATGAGTGAGGTTCTTAGTATCTTGCCAGACGAGAAACTGGATAATCTTGCCAGGGTAATTCAGTGTCACAACCATAGTTCAAATAGCTCAAAATTAATCTTTAACCTGAAACTCTTGTGGGGTTTTCTTGAATCGTCATTGATTGGATCTTTTCTCCTACCTTGGGAGACAAATTGGTTGAAGTTAGGATTTGATTGTACTAAGAGTTACAATAGATCTCTTCTTTCTTAGTATTTATACTTACTTTTTTAAAACAAAAATTGATACACCTGGAATACATGTAGAAATCAAGGGAATATGACATAAAATAATCCTTCATTGCTATTATTATTATTTTTACACAAAGGTCATGTGTAGCTTTGGTTATCAAACTAAAAATAATAGAAATTTGGTAACATAAATGGTGAAATTTATTTCAAGGGGAAACTTTTAATTTGGTTGTATATAAAGGTACTTAGGCTACTCTTTAAATGTACTTTCTAATAAGTACTGGATGTGGGAAAGCTCTGGTCCTCTCAGGATGATCCCGAGTGACTCCAACGTTGAGGAAATTAGGAGAGAAGTTAGGTTATAATGTGAAAGCTAATACCTGAATGGAAATTTGTGTGTCTGATGTCATCATGGGACTATATTTTAAAATATTCTTGTAGATCTGTTTTTTAAAGACTATGCATTTGGCAAATGAAGAAGTGAATGTGAGAATACCTGTGTTAGCATAAGTTGTAATATTCTGTTTATTGTCTATTTTTTCTTTATAGCCAGAAAAGAACGATAGTGAGCCAGGCAGCCAGAGGATAAAACCTGTTTTTATCGATGATGCTAATTTTGGGCGACAAATATCCTATCAGCACGCAGCAGTCCATATTCCCACTGACATCTATGAGGGCTGTAAGTAAAAGAATGTGAACAACTCTTGGAATACCATGTTCTCATCTATCTTAAATATCTAATATTTGAAAAAAAAAAAGGAGCAACTGTGATAGTGTTTTGTTCACATGTCATTTAAGAGTCTGTGGTAAACTTTGATTTATACAAAAGGAGAAACTTGATTTTCATGAGCAATATATTGTTCATAGGCTCTCACTCTGTGAATATTTGCAGGAGAGCCTGTATCCATGGAGGTGTCCTTCTACTCTGTTGTTTAACAAATAATTCTGCCTTTCCAATTGATATCAATAACTTAAAAAATAATAGATGTATTTTTTTAAAAGTCAAAACTATGTAGCAGTAGTACAGACCCACAAACTGCTAAAGGAAGCGAGATGTACATTGTAGACTCTCTAGTTCTTATCACATCTTACTGTGTTTTACTGTCTCTCTTAATCTCTCTCTGTGTATCTCTGCCTTACTCTAGGATATAAGAAAAAGATACCACTGTCTTAGTATATTGTGGACTCAAGGTAAAAAGTGTTGGTTAAAGGAATGAATGATAGACCTAAAGAAATAGAAAAACATCAACTGGAAGACTTGATTGAGAAGGCTTCACTGTGAGGAAGGGAGGGGAATAAGTTATTTAGGAAGATACAGGGAGGAAGCTTGTGCCAGTGGTATTTCTTAGAGACACCCTATATACTAATAAGGGCAGAACCTGACAATTCTAAGTAGGAATTATTTTAAGTGCAGCCTAATCATCTATGAGGACCAGCTGTGACCCAGAAAGCAGGGTCTTTGCCCATTCACAGCTCTGGTCTTAGATGTTATCCATTTTCTAACTCGTTCCCACTTTTCCCCCTTGTACCCTGCCTTTCACATAAGTAAGTGGTAAGGAGAAAGAACCACTTGAGAATTTAAAAAGTATATTTCTTTTTTTTTTTTTTCTTTGCGGTACGCAGGCCTCTCACTGTTGTAGCCTCTCCCGTTGCGGAGCGCAGGCTCAGCGGCCATGGCTTACGGGCCCAGCCGCTCCGTGGCATGTGGGATCTTCCTGGACTGGGGCATAAACCCGTGTCCCCTGCATCGGCAGGCGGACTCTCAACCACTCCGCCACCAGGGAAGCCCTAAAAAGTATATTTCTAATAGTTCCCTTAATTAAAAAGGCTGTAAAGTGTACTGGGTATCCAGAGTGTATCCAGAACTGCCTGGATTCTGGATGCAGACAGCCTGGGTTAAATTAAATTTCAAATATAAATTTTAGCAGTATTTCCTTTGGCAAATTTATTAACTTTATGGGCTAGCATTGCTCACCCGTAAAATGGGGATAAGTTTACGAACCGAAAAGTTCATTTGAGGGTAAAAGTAAGTAAGTATGTTTGAGTTTGCATAAGAGTGCCAGGCTCGTAGTAAGCATTATGTAACTGTTTGCCGTTATTATTAATTACAGTTAAAGTTTATTTACACAAAAAGGATTAAATTCAAGGACTAATATAAAAAATTAGCCTTAATTTTTTGGATTCATTCCAAGATTGTTGTTTAAAAGGGCATTTTTAAGTACCTGTCTTATTTTTTCCATAATATAAATTTCATCTTCTGTCAAATTGTTTTATTCATTTTTTGTTTCACCTTTTATATATATATATATATTTTTTTTTGTTTGTTTGTTTTGTTTTGTTTGTTTGTTTGTGGTACGCGGGCCTCTCACTGTTGTGGCCTCTCCCGTTGCGGAGCACAGGCTCCAGACGCGCAGGCTCAGTGGCCATGGCTCACGGGCCCAGCCACTCTGTGGCATGTGGGATCTTCCCAGACCGGGGCATGAACCCGTGTCCCCTGCATCAGCAGGCAGACTCTCAACCACTGCGCCACCAGGGAAGCCCCTTTTTAATCTTTTTAAAAGTACATGTTGTTTTCATCATATCAAGTCTTTAAAGATATTAAACATATGATTTTTCTCTATAATAGAAACAATGGTGCATGTAAGTAGTTTCTGATGTTACATGAGAATTAAACGTAATCTGACTTCTTTACAACTCACCCTATTAATTCCAAGCCCTTTTAGGAATTACTGGGATGTAGGTTCAGTTTTGTTTTTCTTATTTTTTGTTTTTTACTTTGTCTATTGCATCTTTTTTCAAGAATTATTTTTGATGTTTGCAATTAAATTTTGCAACTATTATAACAACAATTAATCAGATAATACTGAGCTGTATGGTTGTGTTTCTCAGTGTTTTAAAAATTATTTCATCCATTTTATTTCCTTTCGAAATTGTTATCACCTGTTGTCGGGTATGTCAACAGGATGATAATCTTATTACTCTACAATTATATCTTTCTTTTGAACTTACTTTAGAAGAACAAAATGGCTGGATGTAGAAGTTTTGAGTCAAAACATTTTTATGTCAATCCTCTGGCTATAATGTCACTGTTATCTGATCTGTAGTACTATGTTGAACAAACTTGAGGCCAACTTGAGTGTTTTTAATTGTTAGCAAGCTTTCATGATTGTGTTTCTGTTTTGTTGCCAATAGTGATTATCCAGAAATCCTCAAACTTTCCATTAAATTCCCAAGGAAGGATATCAGAACTTTGTCCAGGGAGGGGGAGATTCCACATCCCTATCCCCACCCCCCGCCCCAGCTCTTCTTGAGTTATTTTGGCTGGTCTAATAATTGACACAAGACAGATGAAAAGATTAATTTAAAAAATTAATTAATTAATGCATGTAAGTCATAAAAATGGGACCCCCCAAAGTGTCCAGAGCAGGCCAATAATATATCATGTTCAGACAAAGAAACAACTATTTGAAGAGATATAACAAAACAAGGGGGCTTGTGTTTGGGGTAGCAGACTAATGAAGTAACAAACTTTGTCTATACAGCTTGCTTAGCCTTGAATTCCCTAACTTTGGTGATAGGGATGCTTTCTATCCTCCTGGTATCACATGGGAGATTTATTTCCCACTTTTAGGGGGAAAAAGGGGCATCAGAGTTTTTCTTTTTTATCATTTATTTTCCATTGGTTGTTTCTCACATAACTTTATTCAAAATAATCAATATGCCATTGAGGTGCATTTTGGGGTGGATTGCCCTGGGCCCCAACAACCTCACAACACTTAAAAACAGATTTCTTTCTCTTTCTACAAACCATGTACCACAGTAGCAGAAATTTTAATAGTGCATGCGTATTTAAGATAGAAGATGAAAGTCTCCAACTGTAACACCTAATCATTACTAACAGTTTGGGGTACAGTCCTATAAAATATATATTCAAATGTGAACACTTACTAATGAAATAACCCAAATGGGATTTTTCATATTGCTTTTCAACTTGCTTCCTCCTTCCCCCACCCACCTCACTTATAGTAGAGACTTTCTGTTTTGTCGTTGTTGAACTATTAAAAAGCTGAAAATAGAGAGGAGAAAGGTATCTCTTCAGGAGTAGGTTACCCAGGAATATCAAAACAAAATAACTTTGCTTAATTTTTCAATGGGCTGATGTTTAAGAAATCAGTGAAAAATGCACTTTTTCCCTAGATTATTAGAACCTAAAATAATAAGAACCTAATTCACCAGTCTAGTAAATTATAATATCTCATTTATTTAAATAACTTTGCTCAATAATTTTGAAGAAGGAGAAATTGAAGCTGTGTCTTTAATGAAAGGCCACATCATTGGTAAGAAATGGGGTCAAATTTCATATAAATTCTAATGCTAAACTTTATACTTTTAAGTACTACAATAGATAAAATTTCTTTTTTCTTAACATCTTTATTGGAGTATAATTGCTTTACAATGGTGTGTTAGTTTCTGCTTTATAACAAAGTGAATCAGTTATACATATACATATGTCCCCATATCTCTTCCCTCTTGAGTCTCCCTCCCACCCTCCCTATCCCACCCCTCTAGGTGGTCACAAAGCACCGAGCTGATCTCCCTGTACTATGCGGCTGCTTCCCACTAGCTATCTGTTTTACATTTGGTAGTGTATATATGTCCATGCCACTCTCTCACTTTGTCACAGCTTACCCTTCCGCCTCCCCGTGTCCTCAAGTTCATTCTCTAGTAGGTCTGTGTCTTTATTCCCATCTTGCCCTAGGTTCTTCATGACCATTTTTTTCTTTTTTAGATTCCATATATATGGGTTAGCATATGGTATTTGTTTTTCTCTTTCTGACATACTTCACTCTGTGTGACAGTCTCTAGGTCCATCCACCTCACTACAGATAACTCAATTTCGTTTCTTTTTATGGCTGAGTAATATTCCATTGTATATATGTGCCACACCTTCTTTCTCCATTCATCTGTTGATAGACACTTAGGTTGCTTCCATGTCCTGGCTACTGTAAATAGAGCTGCAGTGAACATTGTGGTACATGACTCTTTTTGAACTATGGTTTTCTTAGGGTATATGCCCAGTATTGGGATTGCTGGGTCATAAGGTAGTACTATTTTGAGTTTTTTGAGGAACCTCCATACTGTTCTCCATAGTGGCTGTATCGATTTACATTCCCACCAACAGTGCAAGAGGGTTCCCTTTTCTCCACACCCTCTCCAGCATTTACTGTTTCTAGATTTTTTGATGATGGCCATTCTGACCGGTGTGAGATGATATCTCATTCTCGTTTTGATTTGCATTTCTCTAGTGATTAATGATGTTGAGCATTCTTTCATGTGTTTGTTGGCAATCTGTATATCTTCTTTGGAGAAACGTCTATTTAGGTCTTCTGCCCATTTTGGGATTGGGTTGTTTGTTTTATTGTTATTGAGCTGCATGAGCTGCTTATAAATTTTGGAGATTAATCCTGTGTCAGTTGCTTCATTTGCAAATATTTGATCCCATTCTGAGGATTGTCTTTTGCTCCTGTTTATGGTTTCCTTTGCTGTGCAAAAGCTTTGAAGTTTCATTAGGTCCCATTTGTTTATTTTTGTTTTTATTTCCATTTCTCTAGGAGGTGGGTCAAAAAGGATCTTGCTGTGATTTATGTCATACAGTGTTCTGCCTATGTTTTCCTCTAAGAGTTTGATAGTGTCTGGCCTTACATTTAGGTCTTTAATCCATTTGGAGTTTATTTTTGTGTATGGTGTTAGGGAGTGTTCTAATTTCATTCTTCTACATGTAGCTGTCCAGTTTTCCCAGCACCACTTATTGAAGAGGCTGTCTTTTCTCCAGTGTATATTCTTGCCTCCTTTATCAAAGATAAGGTGACCATATGTGCGTGGATTTATCTCTGGGCTTTCTATCCTGTTCCACAGATCTATATTTCTGTTTTTGTGCCAGTACCATACTGTCTTGATTACTGTGCTTTGTAGTATAGTCTGAAGTCAGGGAGCCTGATTCCTCTAGCTTCGTTTTTCGTTCTCAAGATTGATTTGGCTATTTGGGGTCTTTTGTGTTTCCATACAAATTGTGAAATTTTTTGTTCTAGTTCTGTGAAAAATGCCAGTGGTAGTTTGATAGGGATTGCATTGAATCTGTAGATTGCTTTGGGTAGTAGAGTCATTTTCACAATGTTGATTCTTCCAATCCAAGAACATGGTATATCTCTCCATCTGTTTGTATCATCTTTAATTTCTTTCATCAGTGTCTTATAATTTTCTGCATACAGATCTTTTGTCTCCCTAGATAGGTTTACTCCTAGATACTTTATTCTTTTTGTTGCAGTGGTAAATGGGAGGGTTTTCTTAATTTCTCATTCAGATTTTTCATCATTAGTGTGTAGGAATGCCAGAGATTTCTGTGCATTAATTTTGTATCCTGCTACGTTACCAAATTCATTGATTAGCTCTAGTAGTTTTCTGGTAGCATCTTTAGGATTCTCTATGTATAGTATCTTGTCATCTGCAAACAGTGACAGCTTTACTTCTTCTTTTCTGATTTGGATTCTTTTATTTCTTTTTCTCCTCTGATTGCTGTGGATAAAACTTCCAAAACTATGTTGAATAATAGTTGTGAGAGTGGGCAACCTTGTCTTGTTCTTGATCTTCGTAGAAATGCTTTCAGTTTTTCACCCTGAGGATGATGTTGGTTGTGGGTTTGTCATATACGGCCTTTATTATGTAGAGAAAAGTTCCCTCTATGCCTACTTTCTGGAGGGTTTTTATCATAAATGGGTGTTGAATTTTGTCGAAAGCTTTCTCTGCATCTATTGAGATGATCATATGGTTTTTCTCATTCAATTTTTTAATATGGTGGATCACATTGATTGATTTGCGTATATTGAAGAATCCTTGCATTCCTGAGATAAACCCCAGTTGATCATGGTGTATGATCCTTTTAATGTGCTGTTGGATTCTGTTTGCTAGTACTTTGTTGAGGATTTTTGCATCTGTGTTCATCAGTGATATTGGCCTGTAGTTTTCTTTCTTTGTGACATCCTTGTCTGGTTTTGGTATCAAGGTGATGGTGGCCTTGTAGAATGAGTTTGGGAGTGTTCCTCCCTCTGCTATATTTTGGAAGAGTTTGAGAAGGATAGATGTTAGCTCTTCTCTAAATGTTTGATAGAATTCGCCTGTGAAGCCATCTGGTCCTGGGCTTTTGTTTGTTGGAAGATTTTTAATCACAGTTTCAAGTTCAGAGCTTGTGACTGGTCTGTTCATATTTTCTATTTCTTCCTGGTTCAGTCTTGGAAGGTTGTGCATTTCTAAGAATTTGTCCATTTCTTCCAGGTTGTCCATTTTATTGGCATAGAGTTGCTTGTAGTAATCTGTCATGATCCTTTGTGTTTCTGCAGTGTCAGTTGTTACTTCTCCTTTTTCGTTTCTAATTCTGTTGATTTGAGTCTTCTCCCTCATTTTCTTGATGAGTCTGGCTAATGATTTATCAATTATTTTTATTTTCTCAAAGAACCATCTTTTAGTTTTATTGATCTTTGCTATCGTTTCCTTCGTTTCTTTTTCATTTATTTCTGATCTGATTTTCATGATTTCTTTCCTTCTGCTAACTTCGGGGTTTTTTTATTTTTCTTTAATTGCTTTAGGTGCAAGGTTAGGTTGTTTATTCGAGGTGTTTCCTGTTTCTTAAGGTAGGATTGTATTGCTATAAACTTCCCTCTTAGAACTGCTTTTGCTACATCCCATAGGTTTTGGGTTGTCGTATTTTCATTGTCATTTGTTTCTAGATATGTTTTGATTTGTCTTTGATTTCTTCAGTGATCTCTTGGTTATTAAGTAGTGTATTGTTTAGCCTCCATGTGGTTGTATTTTTTACATATTTTTTCCTATAATTGATATCTAGTCTCAAAACATTGTGGTCGGAAAAGATACGTGATACAATTTCAATTTTATTAAATTTACCCAGGCTTGATTTGTGAGCCAAGATATAAGCTATCCTGGAGAATGTTCCATGAGCACTTGAGAAAAATGTGTATTCTGTTGTTTTTGGATAGAATGTCCTATAAATATCAATTAACTCTATCTTGTTTAATGTGTTATTTAAAGCTTGTGTTTCCTTATTTATTTTCATTTTGAATGATCTGTCCTTTAGTGAAAGTGAGGTGTTAACATCCCCTACTATGATTGTGTTACTGTCGATTTCCCCTTTTATGGCTGTTACTATTTGCCTTGTGTATTGAGGTGCTCCTATGTTGGGTGCAGAAATATTTCCATTGTTATATCTTCTTGGATTGATCCTTTGATCATTATGTAATGTCCTTCTTTGTCTCTTGTAATAGTCTTTGTTTTATAGTCTTTTTTGTCTGATATGAGAATTGCTACTCCAGCTTTCTTTTGATTTCCATTTGCATGGAATATCTTTTTCCATCCCCTAACTTGCAGTCTGTATGTGTCCCTAGGTCTGAAGTGGGTCTCTTGTATTCAGCATATATATGGGTCTTGGTTTTTTATCCATTCAGCCAGTCTATGTATTTCGGTTGGAGCATTTAAACCATTTACATTTAAGGTAATTATCGATATGTATGTTCCTATTCCCATTTTCTTAATTGTTTTGAGTTTGTTATTGTAGGTGTTTTCCTTCTCTTGTGTTTCCTGCCTAGAGAAGTTCTTTTAGCATTTGTTGTAAAGCTGGTTTGGTCATACTGAATTCTCTTAGCTTTTGCTTGTCTGTAAAGGTTTTAATTTCTCTGTCAAATCTGAAAGAGATCCTTGCTGGGTAGAGTAATCTTGGTTGCAGGTTTTTCTCCTTCATCACTTTAAATATGTCCTGCCAGTCCCTTCTGGCTTGCAGAGTTTCTGCTGAAAGATCAGCTGTTAACCTTATGGGATTCCCTTGTGTGTTATTTGTTGCTTTTCCCTTGCTGCTTTTAATATGTTTCCTTTGTATTTAATTTTTGATAGTTTGATTAATATGTGTCTTGGTGTATTTCTCCTTGGATTTATCCTGTATGGGACTCTCTGTATTTCCTGAACTTGAATAACTATTTCCTTTCCCATATTAGGGAAGTTTTCAACTATAATCTCTTCAAATATTTTCTCAGTCCCTTTCTTTTTCTCTTCTTCTTGTGGGACCCCTGTAATTCGAATGTTTATGCATTTAATGTTGTCCCAGAGGTCTCTGAGACTGTTCTCAATTCTTTTCATTCTTTTTTCTTTATTCTGCTCTGCATTAGTTATTTCCACTATTTTATCTTTCAGGTCACTTATCTGTTCTTCTGCCTTAGTTATTCTTCTATTGATCCCTTCTAGAGAATTTTAAATTTCATTTATTGTGTGTTCATCACTGTTTGTTTGCTCTTTAGTTCTTATATGTCCTTGTTAAACTTTTCTTGTATTTTCTCCATTCTATTTCCAAGATTTTGGATCATCTTTACTATCATTATTCTGAATTCTTTTTCAGGTAGACTGCCTATTTCCTCTTCATTTGTCAGATCTGGTGGGTTTTTGCCTTGCTCCTTCATCTGCTGTTTGTTTCTCTGTCTTCTCATTTTGCTTAACTTACTGTGTTTGGGGTCTCCTCTTTGCAGGCTGCAGGTATGTAGTTCCCATTGTTTTTGGTGTCTGTCCCCAATGGCTAAGGTTGGTTCAGTGGATTGTGTAGGCTTCATGGTGGAGGGGACTAGTGCCTGTATTCTGGTGGATGAGGCTGGATCTTATCTTTCTGGTGGGCAGGTCCACGTCTGGTGGTGTGTTTTGGGGTGTCTGTTGCCTTATTATGATTTTAGGCAGCCTCTGTGCTAATGGATGGAGTTGTGTTCCTGTCTTGCTAGTTGTTAAGCATAGGGTGTCCAGCACTGTAGCTTGCTGGTCGTTGAGTGTAGCTGGGTCTTTGCATTGAGGTGGAGATCTCTGGGAAATTTTCGCTGTTTGATATTACGTGGAGCTGGGAGGTCTCTTGTGGACCAGTGTCCTGAACTTGGCTCTCCCACCTCAGAGGCACAGCCGTTATGCCTGGCTGGAGCACCAAGAGCCTGTCATCCACATGGCTCAGAATAAAAGGGAGAAAAAAAAGAAAAAGAAGGTAATAAAATAAAACAGTTATTAAAATAAAAAATTATTTAAAACTTTTTTAAAAAGAGAACAACCCAACCAAAAAACAAATCCACCAATGATAACAAGTGCTAAAAAGTATACTAAAAAACAACAACAACAAAAAACGGACAGACAGAACTCTAGGACAAACGGTAAAAGCAAAGCTATAGAGACAAAATCACACACAGATGCATGTACATACACACTCACAAAAAGAGAAAAAGGGAAAAATATATATATTTCGTTGCTCCAAAAGTCCACCTCCTCAATTTGGGATGATTCGTTGTCTATTTAGGTATTGCACAGATGCAGGGCACATCAAGTTGCCTGTGGAGATTTAATCCGCTGCTTCTGAGGCTGCTGGGAGGGATTTCCCTTTCTCTTTGTTTGCACTGCTCCTAGGGGCTCAGCTTTGGATTTGGCCCCGCCTCTGCGTGTAGGTCGCCTGAGGGCGTCTGTTCTTCACTGGGACAGGAGGGGTTAAAGGAGCAGCTGATTCGGGGGCTCTGGCTCATTCAGGCCGGGGCGGGGTGGGGGGGGAGGAAGGGGGACGGAGTGCGGGGCGAGCCCGCTTCGGTAGAGGCCGGTGTGACGTTGCACCAGCCTGAGGCGCGCTGTGTGTTCTCCCGGGGAAGTTGTCCCTGAATCAGTGGACGCTGGCAGTGGCCGGCTGCACAGGCTCCTGGGAGAGGAGGTGTGGATAGTGACCTGTGCTCGCACACAGGCTTCTTGGTGGCGGCAGCAGCAGCCTTAGCGTCTCATGCCCGTCTCTGGGGTCCGCGCTGATAGCCGTGGCTCGCTCCCGTCTCTGGAGTTCCTTTCAGCGGCGCTCTTAATCCCCTCTCCTAGCGCACCAGGGAACAAAGAGGAAAGAAAAAGTCTCTTGCCTCTTCGGCAGATCCAGACTTTTCCCCGGACTCCCTCCCGGCTAGCCGTGGCGCACTAACCCCCTGCAGGCTGTGTGCACGCTGCCAACCCCAGTCCTCTCCCTGCGATCCGACTGTATGCCGAGCCTCAGCTCCCAGACCCGCCCGCCCCGGCGGGTGAGCAGACAAGCCTGTCGGGCTGGTGAGTGCCGGTCGGCACCGATCCTCTCTGCGGGAATCTCTCCGCTTTGCCCTCCGCACCCCTGTGGCTGTGCTCTCCTCCGTGGCTCCGAATCTTCCCCCTCCGCCACCCGCAGTCTCCGCTTGCGAAGGGCCTTCCTAGTGTGTGGACACCTTTCCTCCTTCACAGCTCCCTCCCACTGGTGCAGATCCTGTCCCTATTCTTTTGTCTCTGTTTATTCTTTTTTCTTTTGCCCTACCCAGGTACGTGGGGAGTTTCTTGCCTTTTGGGAGGTCTGAGGTCTTCTGCCAGCGTTTTCAGTAGGTGTTCTGTAGGAGTTGTTCCACATGTAGGTGTATTTTTGATGTATTTGTGGGGACGAAGGTGATCTCCACATCTTACTCCTCTGCCATCTTCAAGCTCCTCCTCAGTTAAAATTTCTGATATTTTACTTTTGAGTTAATTTTGACTCAGGTATATTCCTTGGGAGCCAGGATTGTGCACAGGAGTTAGTAAGATACGTACTTTGTATGAGAATCTTCAGTTTCTTATTTCTTTTGCTCTTTTGTTTTTTCTCATTGAAATCATGTTCATGAAAGTCTTCATCTATTTTATGCTGGAACAGACATAAAATATGGCACATAAAGTAAATCCGAACATGTTTTTTTCAGATTGGTATCACATAGTATACACATCTTTTTTCCAGTATCCTACAGAAGAGTCTTGACTTGGTGTAAATGTTTTTCTTTCTAATTTAGAATAAACTGTGAATATTTACAAAGGATGATTTTAATAGTCTCAGAGAATAAAAAGTATTACTTTGATTACTTTGAAAGTCAATAAGATAAAATATTGATATAGATGTTTTCAGAAGTTGTAAGACACTTTGGTATGTGGCATAATTTTAAAAAACAAAGGAAAAGAAGCTCTGTCTTTGGATTATTTATTTAGTCCCATTTATGTTAATATTCGCTTCTCCTTCCTTGCTGAGATCTCATCCATAAGCCTCTGACCTTGCCTGGCCTGTGCTACTTTAAAATTCATATCCAGTGTTACGGGCTGTGTGGGCAAATGACACAGGAGTAAAATCAGAAATGTCAACAAGATCTTGAAAAGTTAATAATTACTGGCTTTTTTCATGCAGCTCATCAGAACATATCAGATATCCAGGATCATTCTAGGTTTCTGAATTTAATAAATGGGAAAGCATACTCTAATTGAAGGCATAACTGAAGGAAACAGCCTCTTCTTTTACTCAGTTTGTGTCTCTGAATTCTCATAAGATACTTTGTGTTCTAATTTTACAAAGGTGATTACTTTCGAAAGAGTCTTGAATTCAAATGTGATTATTTTTTCTCCATGATGTATTTAAAATTTTCAAATAGTATATTTAATTAAAATCCTATCTGAAAGTTTCTACTTTTGAGGATTTCACTGGTCGGTACTTTTATTTCAGAGGGCACCCAAACTACACTTAATGTTCAGATCTAATTTATCTGCTTAAGAGTATAAAAAGACGAGCAATGAACTCAGTAAAAATGGCTGAATATTCCGACTTAATTTGTTTTAATCACAGAACTTTATTAATTTGTTATGTCTTCATGGAATGTCTTCATAGAATTTTCTTGTCATTTGTCATTAGTAATTTATGTTGATATTTATTTGTAGAATTATTATAGTTATATAAGAATATGCTAAGAGAAAATAATAAGGAACCTCAACTTGCATAACTTTCAGGTACTAGATACTTTTGTCCTTACACTTACCTTGTAATGTAAGCAAGGCAATTTATAATTTCTATTTTAGAAATTTTAAAATGAACATACTTCTATCACAAAGGTACATTGATTTTACTGAAAGAAGACAGGAGAATTTTCAGGAGTTGTATTAATATCCTTGGAGGTCTCATATGCCTTAACAAAAATACTTGCTTTTTATAAATTGAACTGTCTATAATACTGTGATATAATTTATCATTTTTTAAATTGAGGTATAGTTAATGTACAATATTATATACAGTATGGTGTACAGTATAGTGATTCACAATTTTTAAAGGTTATACTCCATTTATAGTTATAAAATATTGCCTATATTCCCTGTGGTGTATAATATATCCTTGTAGCTTATTTATTTTATAAATAGTAGTTTCTATCCCTTAATCCCCTACCCGTCTTTCCTCTCTCAATGTTCGTTTGTTTTATTACAGAAAATATAGCTACTGTACCTCAAATGATGTTAGTATAGAAATTATAGAGGAAAAAGCTTCTTGGCCTTTACTGATTGATTATGTTATAATCTTTCATAAGCAATTAATCTGTTTCAAGACATGGCCAATATTGTATTAGAGAGTGTTAATAGTTTACGTTTACTGTTTTAAAAAACAGTTTATAATAGGAATATAGCACTGAACAAATAGATAAAAACCCCTGTATTCATGGAGCTTACATTCTGATGGAAATAGGGCATAAAATAAAAAAATAAACAGTTAAAATAATGGGATATATTGTAGCATAAAAAATGTTTGAGATAAAATTAAAATAGGGGGCTTCCCTGGTGGCGCAGTGGTTGAGGGTCCGCTTGCTGATGCAGGGGACACGGGTTCGTGCCCCAGTCCGGGAAGATCCCACATGCCGCGGAGCAGCTAGGCCCGTGAGCCATGGCCGCTGAGCCTGTGCGTCCAGAGCCTGTGCTCCGCAACAGGAAAGGCCACAACAGTGAGAGGCCCGAGTACCGCTAAATAAATAAATAAATAAATAAAATAAAATAGGGAAGTGTTGTGGGTAGTTTCTGGGTTAGGAGTTGGGGAGTTGATATTCAAAATATGTGGATAAGGAAGGCTTTGTGGATAAGGCAGCATTATGGCAAAAGTCTATAGTTGGTGAGCATGAGAGTCATGAAATCATTGAGCAAGAAGGTTGCAGGCAGAGGTAACCGAAAGTACCAAGATCCTGAGCCTGGAGCATAGTGGGTGCATAAAGAACAGGAAGGCCGTGTGGGCAGAGCTGAGGGAGCAGCTGAGGGTAGCAGCAGAGGCCTTCTTTTGTACAGCCTTGTGGATAATTACAGTTGATTTTTATTTTGAGATTGTCTAAGTCAATTTGGGCTGCTGTAACAAAATACCATAGACAGGGTGGCTTAAACAACAGATATTTAATTTTACAGTTCTGGACCCTGGGAAGTCCAAGATTAAGGTTTTGGGAAGATTTGACTCCTGGTGAGGTCTCTCTTCCTGTTTTGCAGATGGCTGCCATCTTGCTATGTACTCACATGACCTCTTCTTTGTACACATGCAGAGGGAGTGAAATCTGATATTTTCCCCTCTTTTTATATGGATAGCAATCCGATTATGAAGGCAGGACACTAATTCCAGTACTGAGGTGCTACCCTCATGACCTCATCTGTGCCTAATTACCTTCCAAAGTCCCCATTTCCTAATACCATCACATTGGGGGTTAGGGGTTCAAAATAGGAATTTTGTGAAAACTCAAACATTAAGTCCATAACAGAGATGGAAGGGGACTTTGTTTTTTTGAAGGGGAATTACATAATCGGCCTTACTTTCATTAAAAATTAGATACTGGATACTTTGTTGAGAACAGACAAAAAGGTAAGAATGCCGGAATGGGGCCTTGGATCAAGGTTGTAGGCCAGGGAAGTATTCCTATTAAAATGTGTAAATCTAGTATATTTTTGAGGTCTAGATTCTTCCTTTAATTTTATATGATGAAGACGTTCTGTTCAGTTGACTTAATTATCTGAAAGTACTGTGACATAAAATTTAATCCTCAAGCTTTATAAAAGCACTTTTAATTGACAGCTAATGAGCTAAGATAAAATTACTGAGATCTTTAAAAAGTAGTGAATCAATTCAAACTGCAGTTCGGTAGAATACCAAAAGGGTCTCTGTCTTTCTCTACAACTTTTAAATTTTCTTTTCAAATTAAAGGAATTTCATGCAAGTTAGTTTCCTTCTGATCATTCAGTGATACAAGGAACAGGGGGTAGTAAACCTAGAGGAAAATAGAGGGAAAATATGCAGAGAAATTTCTTAATTTTTCCTGTTTACATAAGTCCTTACACATTGGTGCAAATTGTTGAGCTCCTTTTTTGGGCGTGCCTGGCATATTTCCTGTGATAGACTTCTGGTTTGGGATTTACATCTCAGTATGTACATTGTAGTGTTTTAGCTGTTGTTTTTTATACAAAACAAATAATCTTGAGTTAATGCCATGCTCTGTTTCTTTGAAGTAAAAATATTAATTGGGTTGTTCCACTTACCAGAATCTTGGTTGAAATAACATGTTTTCCTGCTGAACATCTTACGATTTTTAAGATTGCTTTTCACATAAATGCAACATTAAAATGCTTTTTTCTCACTGTAAAGGAAACACATGATGATTTTATGAAATACAAACTAGTGTGAAGGAAAAAAATCTTGATACTATACATGTGTGTATGTTCATTCAATATATTAATAGCAAGTATATACCAAACTAAACAAATATACAAATACTGAAACACTACAAAGTTTATACCTGACCTTTTAACTAACCAGGAAGCTTTATCATATATTTAATAACACCTTTTGAGAATAATATTTTAATATTTTATATTCCAAACTAATTTACATTGTTACCATTTTATCATGGTAAATAAATAAATCTCTGCATTTCTCATTATCACCTTAAGATATAAAATACAGAAACTGGTATTAAAAGGTCGAAGCTATTGATAAATTTCCTTATCTTGTAGGTTAGTACCAATTTAGATCATACCTTCAATGAATTAGTGCCTTTCTAACTCCACCTTTGTCAGCACCAATATTATAATGTTTTATCGATTGTGTAGATTATTGATAATATGTTGGAATAGTTTACTGGTAATTTTTTTTGCAGCTTTAATATCATACGTTTCTTTTTTCTGCCCTGGGTTCCGATGCTGTGTGAAATAAAGTACTAGGGCACTATGAAAAGTAGCATCAGTTTGTCTAAGGGATGATAGCAAACTCCTTTAGAAATTACCCTGATTTTCCTGCATGCCAGATCTTTCACAACATATATTGTAGAGTTTTCACGTTTACCTCAATAGCCTGAATTTAATAATTATGTTTAATTGAACTTTAATAAATAAGCAAATTTAAAATTTCAAAATAGCCAATGTGTCAAAGTATACTTTAGCAATAAAATCACAAGCTTTAAAAAATTGTCATGGCTGTTGAAAATGAGAGAAAAATATTAAAAGTAAGAAGTATAACTCCAGATAAAATGAAGATTAAAATCATAAAAGGGCATTTGTACAGTTTTACAATGAAGTATTATAATGTGTAAGAAGAGTGGATGGTTTATTATAAAATATAAATAATCAAATCAACTTAATGTTAGGTCAGTAATCATAGAATAAATTGGAAACATATTTATATTTCTGGCCAAAGAAAGTACCTCATGCTGAGGCGTTTCTATAAAATTTTCAAATAAATACTTTCAAGTTTTAAAAATTTTACAAGAACACATAAAAATGTGAAAAGTTAACTCATATTACTTCTTTTTTAAGAAAGATATAACAAAAAAGGGAAAAAAAGAAAACTATAGGCCAATTTCACTTTACGAATAATGTTGAAAAATTAAAAAGAAAACATTTGGGGCTTCCCTGGTGGCGCAGTGGTTGAGAGTCCGCCTGCCGATGCAGGGGACACGGGTTCGTGCCCCGGTCGGGGAAGATCCCACATGCCGCGGAGCAGCTGGGCCCGTGAGCCACGGCTGCTGAGCCTGCGCGTCTGGAGCCTGTGCTCCACAACGGGAGAGGCCACAACAGTGAGAGGCCCGCGTACCAAAGAAAAAATTAAAAAGACATTTGCCAAGTGAAGCATCAATGAAAGAATAATGCCTGATAACAAAATAACTGACTTAATAGTTGAGTAGTTTAGATGTCTAATAATGCTTTTATATTCTATATTAATTGGTGCAAATTAAGCATTCACCTATTTTTTCCCAGTTTTATTGAGATATAATTGACATACAGCACTGTATAATTTTAAGGTGTACAATATAATAATTTGACTTTTACATATATCATGAAATGATTGCCATAATAGATTTAGTGAACATCCATCATCTCATACAGATTTAGTATTAAAGAAATAGAAGAAAATAATTTTACACTCATTTTTTAATTTAAAATCTTATCAAAATACTGCTACCAACAATAAAAACTGCTCTGATGATTAAGGATGCTGAGAAATCCCACTACTTCTAACTTGTTATATTTTTCAGAGTAGTTGTTGTCTTTGCTGTTATTTATTACAAATATGAATTTGGCTTAAGATACAATAATATAAAATGTTTACAGCATTAGTGCATTCTGAAGTTTTGTGTTAATTTTTTTTAACCAGATAATCTACCAAAAAAAGTTTTTGCAATTATGGATGGTGCATCATCCTGTGCTATAGAGTTGTGTGTTTAATAACTAAAAAGTGAATGACTTTAAAATGTTATCATGGTTATATTAACAAAGTAGCTTTTCTTTCTTCTTTTAAGGTGCTATTTAAATTATAAAGCCTTGATTCTAAATCATGGAATCAGAAATCTGATAAGTGCTAAAAAAAGGACACTTTTAAGAAATAAAATGAATTCTGTAACAAAATGATCATCGTGTGTGTGTGTGTGTGTGTGTGTGTGTGTGTGTGTTTAAAGGATTAGCTTAACTAATTAGCATCACTCCTCATTAGGAGCAGAGCAATGAAATAGTACGAACATCATGAAAAGACATCGAGGACAGTCCTGAGGTACAAATTATAAATTTTTAGGATAGGGTAATTTGATCATGTTTAATAAGTATGAGACAAAGAGAAGCAGTTCCACTTCTGAGGGAAAGTTTGCACCTCCTTTCGTTGCTCTTGTCTGATGGTGTTTCTCTAATACATTCATGTCATAGATTGCAATATAGTATTTATTTTCTGAGAGGAAAATGTTGACCACAAGTAAACCCAAATGCCAAAGATACAGTATTCTTCTGATCTTACAGGTACTAGTCCTTTAATTCATTCAGAATGATAGAATAACAGACCAATTAATAGCAACAGTTTTATGGGTTTTGTAAATTGCTATGGACTGAATTGTGTCCCACCTGGATTCTCATGTTGGCGCCTTAACCCTCAGTGTGACTTGATTATATTTGGATAGGGCCTTTAGGAGGCAGTTAAGGTTAAATGAGGTCATTAGGTTAGGGCCCTAATCTGGTAGGATTGGTGGTTTTAGAAGAAGAGGTACACATACAGAGGAAAGGCCACATGAGGAGACAGCAGGAAGACAGCTGTCTGCAAACCGGAAAGAGTGCTCTCACCAGGAACCAAATTGTTGTTCACCTTAATCTTGGATTTCTCGACCTCTAGAACTATGAGAAAATACCTGGTCTGTGGTATTTTGTTATGGCAACCTGAGCTGGCTAAGAAACAAATTTGTTTCCAGAGAAAACTTGCTATAGGCTTAAACTTAGGTTTAAAAGAATAAATATAAAATGAGCTATGAAAAAGTTAAGTTGGATATTTTATGCTTTATACTGAAATGTATGGTTTAGAAATATTTGGCTGTTTAAATTTGGATTTGCAAGACCCTTTTTTGCATTTTAATTTAGAATCTTAATTTCTGTACTTCCCTTTACAGTGATTGTGCTGTGGAAATCAGTTAATGCTCACCAACTCAATAGATAAATAGAGTTGAATTGGAGAGATATTTAAGTTGCAATTTTAGGCATATATAGCAATAATAATTAGATTGATTGTTTTCTTGGAGCATTCCCTAAGTTATAGTTCCCTAAATTCGTGGGTCCATAAGCTCTGCAGATGTAGAGCCTGAAATTTATAGTTACTGAAGCATGGTTTTGTTTGTTATTTTTTAAGAGGACAGAAGAATATTGTAACAACCTGACTGATTGCCCAGTCATTTGATCATGGTGTCCTGTGTCCAAGATGGTGCCAGAGTCACACTGACAAGTTTTTTGTTACTAGTCTGTGCAGATAACATTGTCCTGTGTACATTACAAAGTGATTATACTTTCGAATACTCTTCCCTGGTTGAATCTGTGAAGCATCCCAGTCCCTTATTTGAAATGTGAGAGAGATTTTAGACCACAGTTATATTTAAGATTATAAAAACCTCTAGATCTCATTGAAAATAAAGTTGTAAATTAGCTCTTGAGATAGCTTCTACTGCAAGATCGACTCAGCTCTTATATATAGACATCTATCATGGTGGTTGTATCTGTCTTCTGTATCACCTACCATGTTATTGACAACTGTTCATTCAAACATGCCATGTTTTCTCAATTCTGGTATAGGCAATAAAATTATGTCAGGATTCTTAAGTGGGGTAATGGTTTGCTGGCCAAATAAACTTGGGAAATGTATTTTATAGCTCTGTTTTTGGAGATTCATAGATACATTAGTTAATGTTTAAAAGCTCAGAGAAATTATGCTAGGGATATATATAATTTAAGTTGTTTTACTGATAATTGTTCATATTTCTCTGTGTAACATTAACATACTACAAACGTGTATTTCATTTAATTCACATAATAACTTTATCCAGAAATTTTTATATTATTGACAAGTGGGCACAATACTTCTGATAAAATTTACCACTCATTTTGTTGTCTCTGTGAATCACCTTGTCCAAGTGTGACGTGCGGTTTGTTGTAAGGATCTAACTTTATTTTGTTAGACTCAAATTTTCTCAATGAATGACTGGATAAAGATGACTTTCTTGATGACAGATAATAAAATGGCCTTGGTCCCTTTTAGACATAGAAACAGTCTATATAAAAAAAGTCTCGGGGCTTCCCTGGTGGCGCAGTGGTTGAGAGTCCGCCTGCCGATGCAGGGGTCACGGGTTCGTGCCCCGGTCCGGGAAGATCCCACATGCTGCGGAGCGGCTGGGCCCGTGAGCCGTGGCCGCTGAGCCTGCGTGTCCACAGCCTGTGCTCCGCAATGGGAGAGGCCACAGCAGTGAGAGGCCCGCATACCGCAAAAAAATAAAAAAAAAAAAATTAAAAAAAAAAGTCTCAATTCCAAATTTGAGTTAGTATTAACCCCTGTCCCCCCCCCACCCCACCCTAGATTAGGGCTAATGGAGGCCTACAGTGGAAAAGAGGCAAAAGGGATGGGGTACTTTGTAGCTGTGTGTATTTTGCCCCCACCAGGTAGAAGTGCTAAGGGCAAGGGAGGGCAGAGAATGGCTGGTATCCGGCTGGGTGACTTTGGCAGGGCTAGGTAGATGTAATTATCTTGTAAATAATTTAAACTAACTTTTTCTCTTGGGGAGAGATTTTATGAGTTATTTAGAAATTTCTTACTGGGCTATCCTCTTCTGTAGTTCCTTTGACCCAGCAGACACACATCTCTATACTATGTGAAGACTTTTTGCTACTTGTTTCCTTGGCCTTGGGTGACATTTTGGATTTGTCTCCTCAGAACTACCTAAGGTACTATAGGAGAATAGTGCATCCTTCATGCTGCATGCCAGCCTTAGCAGATGCTACCAAATCAGACAAAATTTGGGCATAAAATGTTGCATCATTCTTAATGTTTTGTAGTATGTCTTGTACTATATTTCATTGCAAAGTTTATCCCATATTGTTGCATATTTGGCCAAATATATAAGAAAGAGCCCCTGGAAAGTCTTCTCTTCTTAGGAGCCTCATGAAGAATATTCGGTGAGTCCAGAGGACTTAGAAAAGTTTTTTAAGAATATCTGTCAACATATATGGTTACTCTTGATATTGCATTGGTGTTTCTTACCTAAGATTAATGCCCATATGTAGGTCACCTAGGTCCCAGCCCTCTGTCCAGTGTATATATAACTCACTAAGGAAAATCATGGATCTTTCCATAACTTCTCAGAGATGAAATATATTTCTCAGTGTTCTTTATAAGGAGGGGGGCCCTCAGATATTGTATAACATGTTTATTAAACTTCTTTAATTTCTATTCATTTTTCATATTTTATTAGGAGTTGTAGAAAAAATATTCTGTCAGTTTTTTAAGTTTGTTACTGAACAAGAATATTCAGGGGTTTGTTAAAGGTCCAATTATTGCTATACTTAAAAAAAATTGTTTAGAGGGGGAATACAAATAAAAATTCATCATTTCTTTGTTTTTAAAAAGAAATTAAAAAGGGAACATAGAGGGAAGACATCAAAAAGAATGTGTGCACAATTCAGTGCCTCTATAAATTGATAGCTGGAGATCAGAAGTGTACTTGGCTAGCTTTTTATGATGGCTATAACAAGTGACAGGCCATTCAAAGGCTGAAGAAGAGAGATAATGAAATATTAAATTAGAATAGCTTCCAAAACAGACCGACAGTACTCTTCGCAGAAAATTAAAAAGGGATTGACAATTGGAGAGAAAATAGAGGTCTGGAATTTGAGATGAGAATGTTTTAATCATCTGGCATTTTGCTTCGTGGATAAGATCTTACTCAGATTTCTCCCTAGAGATAAAGAGGCATTTAAAAGATATTTCTAAAATCCAGTTATTAAAAGAGAACGATTTTAAATGGGCTAGAGATTTCAAAACTATTTTGTCTCAGATACAAAGATCGGACTTCTAAAGAATGGGGCTATGAGTTATGCTTGTAATTGAGATGGAATTTAGTCAATATTTTTGTCATAAGAGCAAATCAAGTCATATACAGTTTTAACCTAATGAATAATACATGATACTTAAAAAATACTGCAGGCCTTGCTAATTGTTTCAGTCTTACATAAAAATCGTTTTGTTTCTACTTGTGTCTTGCAAATGATAGCAACTGGAAGCTATGAGGAAGTTCATGGTGGGCGCCCATGAACGTGGGGCCCTTTAGTACCTTACATTAATCCAGACTGGAGCATGTCTGAGGAATTGGCCCATTAGTATCCTTCCACGTCTGTGAAGACCAGTTGTTGTTCTTGTACTTTCTTGGTAGTCACTACCCATCATATAAAAAATACATCAGCAATAATTATTACGTACAGAGCTTAAGTCCCCAGGAGAATTACACAAGTAGTGGAAGACTGTATTTTTGAAAGAAATGATTATATGGGGATGGTCTCTTTCATACTGAAAATGGTTTCTCTATTTAATCTTCATCTTTAGTAAATCACAGGGCTTCTTTGACCCATAGAAAAACATCCTCATTCCAGAATAATTTAATTCCTTGACCCTCTTCAGTTATCAGCTCTACCCCAAAGCTGGAAAACAAAAACAAACAACAACAAAAAAAACCCACAAATAAATAACAAGAAAAACTGGTTTCAGTCATTTTTCAATAAATATACCTGACGTTTTCCCATTTCTAGTAGAATTAATGGAAAAAAATCAATTATCCCCTGTATTTTTATTTGTCAGTTATTATTTGAAGTTTCTATAGTCTCAAATTTTTTAAAAAATGTCTTTTTAATATAAAAATGTTTTTTATTTTTCTTCTAAATGTGAACAAGTTTTATTCAAAAATTTTGCATATACATTTTAGTTATTTTTGGTATTTTGACATTACAACTCCAACTCCTATTACCTTCCTATTACCACTTCCAGTTCCTATTACATTCAATACCAGTGTTCCAGTTCTAGGAAAAAAATTAAATAATTACCGTATTTTTAAATAGAACAAATAAATAATAAAACAGCTAGACTTTTTCATCACACTTAATTCTAAAGGAGTTACAGCTATTTGAAAAATAAAATAACTCATGAAAGGACCAAAATATTTGTCATCAATTTAAAATATAATTCAAGATAAGGATTTCTAAAAATGTTTCAGGGAAAGGAGCTTCCCACAAGTGTAATTGGTGTAACTGAATGGTAACCGTCTATAATTTAAAAGATCATACAAGTGTTACATGTATAATCATTTTGATGCAGAATGCTTTTTATTTATTTTGGTTTCAGTAAAGTCAGTGATCGTATTTGTTTATTTGTATTTCACTTTTTAACCCAAGTCCTGTTGTTAAAATCTTGTCATAGGTGTCCAGATTTATTCAATTTATTGTCTAATATTTGTTATTTTCAAAAGGATCCTGTGGGTTGTTTTTGTACATTATTGAAAGACTTTCCAAAGTAGAAAAAGTCAAGGAAGAAGTCATACAGTATATGGAGTACATCGGATAGCCTTTGAGAACAGTACCAAAAATTAAAAATTGAGGGATAAGAATTAAAATTTAAAATTATAAAAGGAAAGTTGGTGATACATAAGTGAATTTTGGGTTTTTTTTAGTATTTTTGGCTGAGTTGGGTCTTCATTGCTGCACGCGGGCTTTCTCTAGTTGTGGCGAGCGGGGGCTATTCTTCGTCGCAGAACGCAGGCTTCTCATTGCGGTGGCTTCTCTTGTTACAGAGCACGGGCTGTAGGCGCATGGGCTTCAGTAGTTGTGGTGCGCGAGCTCAGTAGTTGTGGCTCGTGGTCCTAGAGCACAGGCTCAGTAGTTGTGACACATGGTCTTAGTCGCTCTGCAACATGTGAGATCTTCCCGGACCAGGGCTCGAAACTGTGTTCCCTGCATTGGCAGGCGGATTCTTAACCACTGCGCCACTAGGGAAGCCCTGTCAGTGAATATTTAGATAAACAGACCTTTAGCAAAATATGACAAAGTTGCCATTTGTAAGACTAATCTAATACATATCATACTTGCCTCAAAGGACTATTATGAAAATTTTAAAAACATGTAAAATAGACTACTCCTAGATTAATGTTAAACTAAAATCTATTTTGTATATCAGCAGGTTTTATTTTCCTAAGAAAATGTATTATTTTTGTATAAATTATTTTTCTCTAAGTCTAATGAAAATATTGTCATCTACTGAAGTTCTTAATATGGAATTGCATACATATATACATCTTCTTTTCATTCATTGAGTTAAGAAAAATAATTGTTTCAATAAATATTAATGAATTATAGAATTAAATTTATTTTAATCCAAATTAAGTAAGTTAGAAATATTTGATATTGATTAGTTTCTTTTCATAGCTCTTTGGTCAGGGTCATTATGGTATCATAGTAAGTAGCTTGGGAACATGAATTTTTGTTGCTAGTTTTGAGATACATTTTAATATTTTAATGAATGGATTGTGAATCTGAAAATTTGAATATGAAAGCATATTTACTTTAAAGATCAAGTTACTAATTTACAGTCTCCTTTTGTGTAATAAATTAATATATTTTAGAGTTCATAAGGTTTCAAGTTTAGTTAAGTTTACTACACATACAATACTAAACGCAAAACATTCTTTTGCTACCATAAAGCCAGTTCTTATGAATGAGTAGAATTTACTATACATATCTGGGATTAAGTACGTTTTACTCATAGGGCATTAAGTATATTGTTCCTATCTCACTCAAAAAGGATGGCTGAGGTTAGAAGTGATCTCTATTTTTATGTATTCCAAAATATCTGAAAATAAGTATACAAAGGCCTAAATTATGATGATCTAATTGTGTAACTAGCATTAATTTATACAGCAAATATAAGAAAATCAGAATATAAAAATAAAGACAAGGCTGTTGAGTAATTGGAACTTGTGTATTTTAGTCTATTATGGTATTGTAGCAGACTATATATAGTATAAATTATATATAGTAAACATTGAGACTTAGGTACAAAGACTAGTTATTAGGGCTCTATGTCACATAGTAGCATAATCATAATATTCGTTCTACCTTTCAAGAATTTCAATATGTGGCCAACCTTTTCTCTGCTCTTGATCAAAACCAGCCTTCTGCTCCATTCAGAACATTCTTCTCCATGGAACCTTGTTCTACAGATCATTCCAAAGCATTCCTGACTGTCTTTTATTAGGTTGTTCCTCTTGTGTTATTCTACATAAATTATTATTAAAAGAGAAGCCATTACTGTCTAGTTTAATGTTTTTCTTTTTTAAGGAAATTAAAAACCATCATTCTACCAATACACCTTCCTCAGTGTGGTGTGCTATATGACAAGGATTAGTACAGACTGCATTGCTCAACTGTATCTGAATCTCTCTTTTAGACACGTAGGAGAATTACACATCTTTTCCCACCTGCAACAGGGTAGGGTGACATGGCTAGTGCTATCTTATGGTGGAAGTGATATTTGTGACTTTCAAGCTGGTAGATTTAAAATTGCCAGAATTAGACTCTCTGGAACTCTCTTCCTGCCCTAAGATCAGATGGGCAGAACCACATAGAAGGAACCTACATCAGTCTACATCCCTGGGTTGAATGAGCAAATACTACAGACACTACCCCCTCTTCCACACTTGGATTCCATCATTGATAAGCTGTGGGTTTGTAGGATGAGTGAAAGAAAGATACAGGCAAACAAACTACTTTGATGTTTAACCCACTGAAATCATATGCATGTGCATATATATAATATGCATATAAATACACACACACACACACACACACACACACACACACACACACACACACACACACACACACACACACACACACACACACACACACACACACCCTTACTCACAGAACAAATAATATTCTAATAGTTCTACCTAACAATTCTTCCTAAAATACCGCTATTCATCTACTTATCTTTACATCATCGTTCTATTTATAAAATGACTTAATATGGCTTTCTCTCTTTCTCAGGATTTTTTCCCAAAATATTTAAAACTGAAAATATCAATCAAAAAGTTTTGTCTCCAAAATGAAAGTAAAGACTTAATATTTGGCAAGTCATAAAGCCTTTATCAAACAGATTTATCTAGAGCTACAAAATAAATATCACTTCCATTTGCTTATTCTCAATCTTTCATTCTTTTTCTCTTTAATCCAGATTTTAAAAATATGACAGTTTAGGGAAAACAAAAACTCACTGTTTACTCGCCTAGGAGGTTGGATGTTAGATTGATTTTAGACTCTGACACTTTAAAATCTACATTTTTGCTCATTTCCAAGTCAGCAAAGTATTATAAACATGCATAAATCTTACATGTTGAAATGATACTGTCTCCAATTTATCAGTTTGTTTTATAAAACTCAAAAGTAAACCATTATCCACAATATTTAATGGTAACTACCCTCCCACTGATACAACTGTACTGCTTATAATTTATGAGAAAATAAAATTGACTAGGCTAGAGTACATACTCAAATGAGGAGATTTGAATTTAACCTGGGTTGGTAGGCTATAAAGTATATACATATATGTATATACTGTATATGGTCAATAAAATACAACATTTTTACATTACAGGGGACAGTATATTATAATACCATTACTATAATTATGGCATTGCTATACTCACCTTAATTTAAATATTTTCCATTAATTCTTATGATGAACCGTAAAATTCTAATGAAAATTGAAAAAACTACAGGCTTGCAGTCAAATAGGAATATTATACACCTTGCTGATTTTCAATTTAACAATAAGGTACCTTATTTAGAAGTTTTATTTTGGAACTTATAGATTTTCATTTGTCTTAGGAGTTCAGTCTCTCATTTGGCATTTTACTGGTGCTCATTTGTTGAATTTCTGGGTAAATAATTTAGAAGTTGTGTGTGGCCCATCATCTGATCTGCCTCCCTTAGATTTTGGCCATACTTAGTTCAGACCTTCTCTAGTAGTAAGGGCATGGGAGATCTTAACAGTGAAAGTTAAGAATT
Organism: Delphinus delphis; assembly: GCF_949987515.2. Lineage (NCBI taxonomy): Eukaryota > Metazoa > Chordata > Mammalia > Artiodactyla > Delphinidae > Delphinus > Delphinus delphis. Next base: position 26,396,134 of record NC_082691.1, on the reverse strand, counting down.
CTGTTCTGACCAAGACATTCTTAATTTCCAACTTCAAATTCTTTTGGTAACATACAGTGGTACACGTGCATAGTTGTTTTCTCCTTTTTGATTTTCAAAAGTTATGTTAGCATATAGTTACTACAACTTTATTTATGTAATGTTATATACTTAAGAATGCCCCATGTTTGGAGTCTATAAAGGAATATTACATTTACACATTTATTGTGTCTGCATCTACATTTGTGTGTTTGGTATAAATAGTGAGGTCTATATTTCAATGTAAAATAGTGCCAAATAGTTTAATTCTGCTTTACTTCAAAAACTTATCCACAAACCCATGGTCTTGACTATGATTTATACATATCAAAAATCATAATTACAAGTTGTCTACATGTCAAAAATTAAAATCATGAGCTCTTCTTAGAAAATGACAATAAAGCATTTCCGAGAAAAAGTGTAAAAAGGTTAAGGGCATGAGTCTTGATCCAAAATAAAAACAGTAATTTGAGAAAAAACACCTTTGTGTGAAGTATTCTGAAAACTCAAATATTTAGAATACCATTTCAAATCCCCACTTAATCCCCATTTTACTTTGCATAAATGTACAAATACATACATTTCATATGTCTATCAATCATATATAGAACTCTTTCCAGTGAGCTGTTCATTGAATCAAATTTCAGATAAAAATATGCTTCCGGGGCTTCCCTGGTGGCGCAGTGGTTGAGAGTCCGCCTGCCGATGCAGGGGACACGGGTTCGTGCCCCGGTCCGGGAAGATCCCACATGCCGCGGAGCGGCTGGGCCCGTGAGCCATGGCCGCTGAGCCTGCGCGTCCGGAGCCTGTGCTCCGCAACGGGAGAGGCCACGGCAGTGAGAAGCCCGTGTACTGCAAAAAAAAAATATATATATATATATGCTTCCATAGTCTGTATTTTGATGTTGATAGCATAAATTTCAACTTATTCTGACCTAAGGAAAAAAAGAGAGTTGTTTAGAAATGGGCATAAACAATGTTCATGGGTTTCAGAGAAGTTTTCATTTTAATGAACACATCTTTATGCTCCAAAAAACTGATAATACCCATGAAAGATTTATTAATTTTAATAAAAGATGCTAAATTCTAGACAATAAGATGAGATTTTTTTAATGGTTTTTTAAAAAGAAAATTTTCTAGGAAATGATTAGTAAGATAAGTTCCAATAGTAGAAAAGATCACTAGGCATACCTTTGGAAGCAAGGGAATAAATGTGCACCTAGGGGAAATCTCAGAATATTACAAAGAAACATAAAATTCAGTCTTAATCTCATTATATTTGCACTTTCCAAAAGCATAAAAAGTTATTTGTCCTCACTAAAAAATAGTTATGTGAAGTTTTTGCAGTGTCTAGAAGAGCTATTATAACTAAATGCTTTTAAAAGAATTAATTGGATGTTATTGGTTAAGTGTAGCATAAACATGTATCTTTTTTTTTAAACATCTTTATTGGAGTATAATTGCTTTACAATGGTGTGTTAGTTTCTGCTTTATAACAAAGTGAATCAGCTATACATATACATATATCCCCATAACATGTATCATTTTAAATAGAGAATTGAATAATATGATCTGGTGCCCACAGTGATTCACACACACACATACAAACACATCCCTACATTCTTGTCTAAGGAGGTATTGCTACCTTGTTTAAGGGTAGGCAATTTTAAAAATGGGAAAAAAATACAAAAATAGTTAAACAATAAAATGCACAGGCTTTTGGTTTTAAACAAAAAATGTTGCAGATGTCACATTTAGGAATAGGAGATGAAAGGGCAAGAAATGGGGAGATTGATACTTTAGTAGAATAAATATAAAAGAATTTCACTAAGGAAAAAAAAGAAAAGGCTTTACTTCAAATTTATTTGGAAGGCCAGAGAAACACAAATAATGTAAAAGATTCTGGCTTCTATGTGTTTGATGCGGAATGCAAAGTGACAAGAAAGTAAAGGCTTGTTTCAAAATCGTGAAAAAGATTAATGTCAAAGAAAACACTTGTTGCAAAGAATGGTAAAATTCATTTCAATAAACCATCCATGTTTATATTAGAGAATGGTAACTATGTGTTTAAAATTAAATTGAGTTTATTACCTCTTAACATTGATGTTTTATGAAATAGAAGACTTAAAGTCTTTATCTGTATGTTACCTTCTGATATTAAATTTTATCGAAAGGCCAATTGAAGTTTCATTTTTAGGAATAAATACCTAAGATGTTTCTAAGTAAGTAAATCTTGTCACTCTTCTACTTCTGATGAATGAGGGTGGTTGGCATTCGTGCTTTTAGAGCTACTGATGCAGGTTTAAATCATTTCCGAAAGTCAAAGGTGCAAGTGAATTGCAGAAGAGAGCCACACAATGATGGAAAGAAGTGCATAGTCGGCAATTTGAAGTGTTTTTTTAAATACATATACGACTCCTGTGGTAGAACTTTATGGTCTTACAAGACCATGTAATCGTTGAGCTTCAGTCTTGTGGGGCTCTGTGTAAGTGTAAAGGCACAATAGATTACCTCATCATTCTAACCGAGCAGAAGGGAAATTGCTTATTCTCCAAGTACACAGCAAGCATTAGTTAAAGTGCTCTACATGCAAAAGTTTCAGGCATTGTATCCCTGGGTACTTGATTTAAGTCAGTAACTCTTTTAAAAAGGCAAAATTCAAAACAATGCATTAGAAGATAATGGGTTTTTATTGGTTCCAATATCTTCTCATATTATCTCTTCTTGATGGACTGTGAGTCAGGCATAGATAAAGTGAATTTGTATTCAGTGCATTTATTTTAATGCAGTTGTGAAAATTATATTCGAAAGGCACATTTTGCTGTTTTTGTTAAATGAAAACAGTAGGTACATATTAAAGCATGCTATGCTGATTACTTCTCATGGGAAAAGGTGTTCTTGTTTATGAGAGTTAGGTCCACATTATTTCCTTTTGGCAGTGTTTCTCAGAGAAGTAAAGCCGCTTCAGTACTTAAGGATCTGTGGAACTTATTAATGTCAATACCGTGAACATCCTTCAGTTTCGACTGTCACTGAAACAATGACTTCCAAATCCAATTCGTCCATATGGATTCATGGCTAAGCTGCAGATTCATTTCTCTAATGAGCTTTTGGATAACCCTTTTCAATGGATTAAATGGCACAGGCACCACTCATTATGACACTGATATCTTCAAATATGTCCCTCCTCCAATGTACATATCTTTGTTAATAGTATCATCCAGGCCCAAGCCAGAAAACGAGGGCTCCTCTTTTCCCCTTCCCACCATCTGTCACTGTGGTCTGCAGATTATTTCTCCCCAACATCTTTTTAATCTCTTTCCACTCTCCACGTCCAGCACTGCTTTTTTAGTTCAGACCATTGTCATTCCTCGCCAGCCTGACCGTACTAGTTTTCTGTCTTGTCTTCCCCATTCACATCTGGCTTGTTTCCAATCTACCTTCAGTATTTTTCCATGCTGGCTTCTGAGTGAAGACTCAAGAGCAAATATGATTATTTCATACTTTAGCTTATATGGCTTTCTGTAAGTCTCAGAATGAAATTATTTTGTGTTTAGTACTGCTGGGTCATCATAATAGTGTGTCTCTAATCTTATCTTGGCTGCCTTATTCCATATTCCTCTTTCGTTCAACCATTTTGAAGAACATCGAGCTCCTGAAATGCCTTGTGCTTTTTTTTTTTTCTTTGCCTCTTTGTTCTGCACAGGGCATTCACTGAATTAGTCATCCAGCTCTCCTACCGCTTCTCCACTCTTCTTTAAAGCTGTCTGGGGCTTCCCTGGTGGTGCAGTGGTTGAGAGTCCGCCTGCCGATGCAGGGGACACGGGTTCGTGCCCCGGTCCGGGAAGATCCCACATGCCACGGAGCGGCTGGGCCCGTGAGCCATGGCCGCTGAGCCTGCGCGTCCGGAGCCTGTGCTCCGCAATGGGAGAGGCCACAACAGTGAGAGGCCCGCGTACCGCAAAAAAAACAAAAAAAACCTGTCTGTACCACCTCCTCCAGGAAGTCTTTTTTGACCACCACTCCTTCCCCTGACCCTCAGAACATTTACTTAGCTTCTGATAGGCAGTAATGTTGTTAATAGGGCCTATGATACAAAAGCAAAATTGGATGTAAGATGCTTTGATTTATCTCTCTTTCTCTATTAGATTTAGAGCAATTTGAGAAGAATGATCACAATTTTTTTTATCACAATTTATATGAGTTTAACTCTAAGAGCCTAGTCAAGGGTTATTAATGTGCTTTGAATGATAGAATACAGTGCTGGAAATAGATCTTCCCCTCTCTAAAATTCCATCTATTACAGTAAAAAGACCCAAACCACTTTTAATGTCACAGTATTCCTTTTATGCCATATGTTTCTGTTTGGATATTTTGGTGTGGCAGGAAAACTGTGTGAGATTCTGTCCTTGAAATATCACACTAGATCCTACAGCCATTCTGTTGATAAGGAGAGCAGTGGGAGAGGAGGTTGGAAGATGGGGTAGAAGCAATCATAAAAGACCAACTTTTATGGAGACTAACTGAAGACTTTTCATTAGGGAGGGCATTTGCCAAGTAGAATTCTGTGGCAGTAGTGGGAAGAATGGCTGAAAGTGAGCTGAAATTGGAGGGAGACTATTTAAAGGTTGTTGTGAGAGACCTAAGTGAGTTTGGCCTTGGAGTGAGAGAAGATAGACACAGAGCTAGAACCAACATGACCTGGTCACTTACCATCTCTTACGATATTTCATCAGATCAAAAACCTTTAAGCCATTTTTAAAAGCTTGTGTGCAGAGTATTTGTTTTGACCAGGTATTGAATCCTTTATAATATTTTAAAGCTATGTCAGAATAACTTGAGCTTCTTCAAACAATTTGAGTGATACATTTAAACTTTTATGGGATATTAAGCTATGAATGAAAATTTAAAATACATGATTTATTAGAATAGAAAAAGAATTATTTCTTTATTAAGGTATTTGTTGAACTGGGCAGTAGCTAGGACTGTTAAATATAAATTTAACATGTCAATAACTGTAATAAATACATTAAAACCTGAACAAATCATGGTCACTATGTTGTAAGCATCCTGAAAACTGAAATAGTTGATGTATTTGTTTTTTCTTTTTATATGTAGGTGTCTATCTGTAAAAATAATGTTATGAGTGCTCTGCATGCATGTGTGCTTATAGGCATATGACAATTCTTTATTCATGTGCAAGTAGAGATGTAAGGATACTAACCTCATGTTGTCTTAGATATGGTGTTAGATTTCATCCATACCTTTATGGAACATGACTCTGTAAGTAACAACCTGTAGTTCAATTTCTTAGATTTATTTTGTGTTTAGTTTCACTCTGAAGCAGTGCATGGTGTTTAAACCAAGCGATTGTTCTTCTTGATTATAGCTATCTGCTATGTACTGTGTTTCAGTGCATCTGATCTTTCCATCTTAAAATCACCAGGCAACTCTTTGTTCTAAAACTAGTTGACACAAACCCTTAAGTACTAAGCAGTGTGTGCCTCACTGCCAGTATCACCCTTGCCCCCAGGAGCCTTGTTATCCTGCAGCCGTATCTCATTAGTCAGCTCCAATACTTTTTGATCCTTCTTTATGAATTCAGCAGTCCAGATTTGTATGTAGACACTAAATTCCCTATGCAGTTAGGCAGTCTCAGAGCAAAGGCAAGAGATTTCCCATATCTAATTTGGTCTGTAATTCTCGGCCAGAGTTTCCTCTCTGCTTTAACAGAACTGTGTGTACACCATTCTGTGTGTGTGCGTACATGTGCCTGTGTTGTGTCTGGTATGTATATTAGGTCTTATATAATTTAATATCTTCTGCCAGAATTTTAGTGTGTCTATGCTGTTTTCAGGGCCACAATCACCAGCATGGTTTGATTTCAGGAGTGCTGAGAATATTCTGTAGTAAAAATTATCTCTACTGAAATTATATAGTACATTAAATGCTATCATTAGAGAAATTTGTTTTTTCATTTTTGCCTTCTCTTGAAACAGTGTATCAATAAATGGTTTGGAAAGGTTAACATGCTATTTTATCATGCGATATATAATAAGAAAATTAAGTAGTGTTGTTGGACATTAACTAAGGACCGAGGTAAGAGGAAAGATCCCTTGAGGAAAGAGAGGCTGCTAGATTTACATTACTCATCCTAGCATTTTAGCAGCGCAATCAGAACGGCTCCATTAAGATGTTTAAAAAAATATATTTTAAGGCTTCCCTGGTGGCGCAGTGGTTGAGAGTCCACCTGCCAATGCAGGGGACACGGGTTCGTGCCCCGGTCTGGGAAGATCCCACATGCCGTGGAGCGGCTAGGCCCATGAGCTATGGCCGCTGAGCCTGCGCGTCGGAGCCTGTGCTCCGCGACAGGAGAGGCCACAACAGTGAGAGGCCCACGTACCGCAAAAAAAAAAAAAAAAAAAAAAAAAAAAAAAAAAATATATATATATATATATATATATATATATATATATATAGTAAATGCTGAGTATTAAGAGGTAAATAAGAAAATAATGGTAATGATAAGGGCAGGTAGCATTTATTGTGCAGTTACTAAGTGACGGAAGATGTTCTAAGTACCTGTAATCCTCAGCACAGATCTGTGAGGCAGACACTATTATTATCCCCATTGTGCAGGTGAGGAAAATGAGGTTTAGAGAAAATAAAATGCTTTCCCAAGGTGAAATGGATACTTCTGGCACAAAGACACACGGCCTTTCAGTGGGAGGGCAGTAAGTAAGAATAGTCTTTGCTTATACTACATATATGCATATACTGAATTCTTAAATGCCAATTATTTAAAGGAAAAAGAATCACCAGCATGATAATTAGGCATTTTAAAAAACAAACAAACCTCAGTTTGGAGTCCTTTATATTTGGGTTTAATTACATATTTATTCTTATATGGCTTCCAACTTCATTTCTGTGTTCTCATAGTTTCTGATTTCTTTTTTAAACTCATGCATTTTATTTCCCTTTTTAAAGTTTAAATTTAAAAAATGTTTAGAGCATTTTTGGCTATTTTTCATTTGTTCAGAATTTAGTAGGCTCTGTGTTTACTGAAGTATTGCTCTAATATATAGAAACAGATTTTTAACAATTTTTCTTTTAACAATTTAATTACAAATAGTCACACTTATGATGAAAATGACATTGTGAAGTCGTATCAGTGGAAAAAATTATATTGTCTTCCTCAGGTAATCACTGTAAAGTTCAGCCTTATATTTACAAATTATACAGTGTTATACTCTAGTTGCTGTATATAAAAGAAATGTGTTATTGTTCATGTGAAAGAAAATTGAGTAAATAATATGCCAAGATGTAAAAAGAAACTGTTTTTCTATGTAAGGCATCCTTCAATTAATAAATATGACATTGGGTCCTAGTGTCTCCTATTCCCCTTGCATTATCTTATTTTCTGTAGTAATAAAGTGGTTTCTCCTGAGCTCCTTTTATGTGCTGGGAAACCAAAGACATAGGGAGTGAGACCAAATATCTCAGTAATACGGGCCTTAGAGAATTGACAAGGACAACGGCCTTTTAATATTTGTACCCAATTAATGGTAGGAATAAGGCTTATCTCCTCATCACGGCCCACATGTGCCCTGGAGCCTTCTGTTCTCCCGTCCTCAATGGGAGGTGGATGCTGGTGCCAAAGTCATGATTAGAGAGATTAGATTTGGTCTTCCCATCTCCCTGTACTTTATTAATCTTTCATTTACACTGGGATTAGGTGAGATTCCTTTAGCCAAATCCGCTGAAAAGATTCGTTCATTTTAATATTTATGCACACTGTCTAGTCCTTAAAGTGGCTTCTTTTTGTCTGTGCGCTTAATTGGATCAGTGGGTTTGTTCTTATTAACATTTTTCTTTTTCGAGATTAAGGTTGATGAATAAAGTTAGTGGCATCTGGCTCAGCTCACCGGCTAAATGCAGCTCCTTTAATGACTACCTTATATACTATGGGATAAAATGAACATTTGCTCTAAAGATAAAATTTAGTTTAGAATCGCACAGTGTTGAATCTTTAAAAAAAAAGCAAAACTCTAATATTTTATGAATGTCCAAAAGCCAGGAGGTGGGGAGAGATGACATTTAATGGCACTAAAAAGTAGCTTTGAAATCCTACTTACTTGCTCAGGTATGAGAATAACGTGTTAGAATTTTGGGGACTAAAATGAAAATTTGCTCCACCCAAAGGGTGTCAAAATGTAGCCTGAAATATTGACATAATTTAATATGAAACAATAATATTTTTTAAATGTATCAACTTTCGGTTTGAAGTTGTGTTGTGGCTTTTTGTTGACAGTATTCGTTGGGAATATTGCTTTTTACAAAGCAGATTAATTGCCTTGTGTTCATAGTTGTACTTGAGCAAAGTTTGTAAACCTGGGCACTATTGACATTTTGAACTGGGTGATTCTTTGTTGTGGAGATTGTCCTGTTCATTGTAGGATATTTAGAGCATCTCGGGCCTCTGCCTGCCACATGCCAGTAGGCTCCCACCAGTCTTGATAATCAAAAATGTCTCTAGACATTGCTGAATGTCTCCTGGGAAGGAATATCTCTCTCAGTTGAGAAACACTGTTACAAAGGCATAGGAGATTTTTACTTTTTTCAGATTTAAAATTCTAAATCAGAGCTACACATATAATGAAAGCTTAGAAATAATAAATAGCTCATAAAACAGTAAGAATCTTGGAATCTGACTTATTTGGGTGCTCTCTCTACAGCTCTTACTGTATGATTTTTGACAAATTACATGCCCTTTTATTTTTATCATCTAAAAATAGGTTTTGTTTTTGTCATCTAAAAAAAAGATAATATGAGTATCTCACTCAAAGTGTCATATTTAGTTAAGTGAGATAATGCATACAAAATGGTTAACACACCTGCTGGCACACAGTAAGTTCTTAAAAAATTCCTGACTTCATTTGTTATCAGTGGCAATAGTTTAGTTTTATCTTAATGAAAGGCTATGATAATGGAATGGTATTATTAAATGGAAATAGCGTAGTAAACATTTTGGACAATTCTCTTGTTTTAATTATTTAATTGTATCATATTTACTATTAAAAATAATTTTTAGTATCCAGTCCCTTTACATAGCTTTAAGATTTACAGAGCTTATCAAAGACCTGTCAAAGCTACTTTATGTTGTGTAAGATGTATTTTTTGATGCAGACTTGTCAAAGTTATTTTATATTTTAAGTGAATCATAAAAAATACTTTCTCTTCTTTTTCCTAGCATATTTCCACTTCATTTCAAAGCCGTAGCTGACATTATAAATAACCTTAAGGTTTTTCAAATAGTTATATAGTGCCTTCAATGCCTGGTGAGGCCCAGAACCCTGAATAAGTCAACAAAGTGTACTCAAACTTAAAAGGGAGCAGTAGTGCAACCCTTCATGGCTGAAATTTACAGGAGAAAATTGGATTCCTAACTTGTCAGCAATTCTGTATTCATGTCATAAATGAGATACAGATATATCACGTATTTTAGAAGAATTAGCAGCAAATGTAAGGTGCTTCTTTTGTGCTGTTACAAATTAGATTTTTCTTTCTTCCCTTGAGAAGCCAGATTGAACAAAAGAATCCTCCAAAACAGAGAACTGCTGAACATCAAGGCCCTGTTTCTGAAAACTAAGTAGAAGAATAGAGACGTATGCTTGGTGTTCTGAATCAATTATCAGTGAAATGCTGTTATACCATTCAGAATAGAGGCCCCAAAGTCAAGGTTTGCTTTCCCAGCATTCACTGCTTTTAATAAGCTTAGCCTTGGATATCTATGAAAGACTTATTTTCACAAACTCTGATTTTCAAACAAAGATAAAAATCTTCATTTCTTAAAAGTTGACAGAAGATGAGGACTAATTTTACTCTGAAAGAAGCCATAAGACACTTAGCTAAGTTCACTAGTAATTGGCAGTAGGTTCAAGGCTAGATCACGATTGACCAGTTTGTCTTACACAGCGAAAAAAGTAGAAGCCACTCATGAATTTCTGTGTACACTCATGTACTCCATTCAAGCAAGACATTAGAAGTTTGAATGTGTGAATGTAGGACATTACTATTTTAGGAGGTAGAGAAGGAGGACGTGGATGAGTATAGTATACAGTATATAGTATACAGTATACTGTATATACAGTATATAGTATACAGTATATAGTATATATTAAATAATGCAATACGTATCCAGTATATAATTGAGAAACTTAAATATGATGTAATTTTAAATACTGCCTAACGATTTATGGAAAACCAGTCAGAACTATTACCCATATTCTTGAGTATATCTGTCCAAATAAAAGGTAAAGTTTTATTTGTGGCCAAGAACTATTTCAAGTCCTTTTAAAAAGATCACTTACTCTGGAATTATTTTAAGAAATATTATTTGGCTACTAGTTTATACCAGTGTTTCTGCAATTAAATAAAATCCTTTGAATTTTTATTTCTTGCTCTAGACATTTATATAAAGACTGTGCCTTACAGAAAAATAATTGCATTTTAAAAGTTTTAGCATGGGCAGTATTCTGCATTAGTTTTATTATGCCACGATCTGCAAATGATCCAGTTATTTCATTATTGTTTTTCCTGAGTTATGCTAATAAAGTAGAAATGGGGAAATGTTGGGCACCTTAGTAATCCTGGATTAGGTATTTAATTTTTAGAAGGTTAAGAAGATAAAAATCTGCTTATTATAGGATACGTAAGTAATATATATTTATTAGTCAAATGTAGTTCATAATGTGGACCCGAAAAGTATAGCCAAATCACCAAGAACGATCTAAAATGGTATTCATACTTGTTTATTTGCTTTGATGTTTTACATGTTTTCTTTTACATTTTTAGCTGCTTTCAATATAATTTAAGAAAAAGAATTTCCTACTGCAGCAGTTTATTTTACCTTCCAGTTTTGGTGTTTTACTATGTTTTTATACATAGTGTAAATCCCTTGAAGTAGAATTGTTGGACTAAAGACGGAGAATTTTGATAGACAACTACAGCCAAACTCTCTTCTAAAGAGATGGCACTAATTTTGTACTCGCATGGCAGATCCTTTGAATTTTGATTTCTTGCTCTGGACATTCCAGTAAAAATTGTGGCTATTAGAATAATGATTGCACTCAAGCGTCTCTATAAATACACAATGACAAATGGAAGTATCTGTACCCTCACTCCTTTCTTCACACTGTCATCAAGTTTATAAACCTTGCTCATATGATATATATATACAATACCATTTCTTTCATTCTGAGTAAATCATTCAAGTGTCTATTCTGAAAATATTTATGCATCTTGCTCATTTGCATATGAACAGATTTTGAGAAAAACATTCTGCAATGTCTCATCTGAAAAAGAATTTTCAAATATATAAACTACAATTTTAAAACGTATCACCATGATGGTAAGAACATTCCAGAGCTTGACTTTTTCCCCTGAGTACATAAAAGTACAATTCACAATCACTGTATCAGAGCCTAATACTTAGTAATTGTTATCAAATAAAACGAGAAAAAAATTAGCCCTGTAAACAAATAAAACTTTATTAAAAATAATTAGATATCAGTTGTTGCTTAATGTGAATTAAAAAGCCAAGGAAATTGAAGAGATAGACTTCATTAATCCCCAATCTATTCTAACTATCTGGAACATAAATAAACATTATTTTGCTGAGTAGAATATTACTCTAAAATTCATGAATGTTTGAAAGAAGATAGAATGCCTCTCTTTTTCTGTGATGTTTTGTATAGTACCATAAATATTCATGAGTAGTGAGTATCAGTTCAGGTTATCTATGTGAATATAAATTTTCACATAACTGGCCACTCAGTGTTCATTGGATCATGCTTTGGAATATGAATTCACTAGTATCTCAGATGCACTGTGGATCTGACCCAGCTCATGAATATTCACACACACAACTGATCTTTTTGAAGGTAATCACATCCATAAAGATGGAAATCTCGTTAGTTTTCAGTAATGAGAAATGCATGAAGATGTTGGTCCCAGAACAATTTCAGAGTATACTTGCTTTTCATTTTTTGGTAAATGATAAACTTTAAAATATAAATACATATGCCGTGCCTCTTTCTTGATAGAAGCTCTTTTTCCTTTTCCCTTTAAAACATCTTGTGTGTGATCTAACCATGATCACATTTGTTTCTTTTACTTACTGTGGTCACAGAAAAGAATGGAAAGAGTTAAGCGGTATCTCCAGTCCTTATCCCAAGCTCACGTCCACTATTTAGGCTTAGCCATAGATCCTCAAATGCAGAGTGTCCCAATCTGCTAATCTGCTTGTGGGCATGGTGCATATTTTACATATAAAGACCCCTCTAAAAAAGATGAGATTATCTTATGTCATCTTTTTTGCATAAAGGGAAAATAATATCCTAAGCCAATTAGAATTTTAATACGTTAGACATAGGATGCTATGATCATGGAGGCCCATAATTATAAATTATATATTATTTTAGCCCTTGTTATATCCCACATTATCATTGTTTCTCTTTCATTATAATGACTGGCGTATGGTTGTGATACCTATCCCAGATCAGTCAGTCACTATAAGTAGGTATCAACATCAATGACCTGTCCCTTATTAGCACCGTGCTCTAGTTATTAGTTGAACTAACCAGAAAAAAGAAAATTACTGTTCATAAAGGTAGCGATAAGGTATCAGCCACTTCTTAGTTCTAACACTGATATTGTCAAGCCTCTGAATGAGTTTTTCTTTATCAACATGTATGCATTTTTGGTAGTTACATAAGCACAGTTAATAAAGTATGCTCAGTAACAAACATCTGTTTGTTTTGGGGTTGTTTTTTTTTTTAATTCAGGTAACAGACCAGACTATGTTAGTGTATCACAGAGAATCCTCAATATTGAACTATGCTGAATTCTCCTCTGCTCAAGCCCCTTCATGAATATGCATATACCACCCAAGCCCCTTCGTGAATATGCATGCACCCTTAGCTTAAAAATTCCCCAGTTTTGCTGTTTGGGGAGACAATGCTCTGGGGAAAATCCCTGGTATTCTCCTTACTTGCTGCAAGTAATAAATCCTTTCTTCTCCCCCCCCCCCCCCCCGCCAAAAAAAAAATACTGAGGGCAGTCGTGGTCACACTGTGTCATGAGGTGCCTTGTAAGCATCTTCAGAACTGCCTCAGTGCAAGAGATACCTCCCAGCAGCAGAGTTCTGATGCTGCCTGTTTTATGCATCACAGTGGTTCTCAACAGAAAGTAATTTGGCCCCCCCCGGGGTTATGTGACGATGTCTAGAGACAGTTTTGCTTGTCACACCTGGGGGGATGTTACTGGCCTCTAGCGGGTAGAGGGCAGAGGTGCTTCTTCTAAACATCTACAAAGCACAGAACAGGTCCCGCACCATCATATAAACATGTTTGAAGAAATGATTCCATGTCTAAACTTTTGATTACCACCAGATTAGAGCGCTTTATAGGTAAAGCAATGAAAATGTATAACAGTATTTTGCAAGTAAAGGAAGACAGGTTCAATTATTAACTCCAAATTTGAATTAATTGATTTTTCTTATTTTTGGGGGGTAGCAACGATTGTGTTAAATGAACTCAACTGGACGAGCGCCTTAGATGAAGTTTTCAAGAAAAATCGGGAGGAAGATCCTTCACTGTTGTGGCAGGTGTTTGGCAGTGCCACAGGCCTGGCACGATATTATCCAGGTAAGTGCTTAGTGATCAGGAGGTACCAAATAAAACTGTAAGTACCGGACTTCGTTCTTCTTGAACACTCTGTTACTTTCTCTTACTTGGTAAAAGATGGTTATCACACTACTATTAAAAGGAAAGAGTATTCCTCCTTCCTTGGCTCTGTATCTACCAAAATTATTTTAAACCAAAACACCTGAGAAGCAGCTGGCCCATGGAATCAGGTGGGCTGCAGTGAGACCGTGGACAGGTATCTATGGACCGGGAACAGGAGGTTATCATGAATCCTAAAACAATTCTAAGGGTCCAGCTGCATAGCATGGACCGTGAGTCACAGTAGAGAACTGAATAGAATTTTTAGAAACTAATTAAAATATTTCTTTCCAGATTTCAAGTCTTTGCTTTTATGTGAAAGGTACTGATGCTTTTCTTTAATCACTGAATGTGGATTTGTTCAATGAAATGAATATATTTTACAAATTAACATGAATAAACTCTTTTGTAATATCCTTTATTCTTATAAAAAAAGGATAAGGAGAAGTAAGTTTATAATGAAAATGAAATATTAATCACTAGTAGATCCCAAGAACCTATTAAAAACATTTTAAATAAAATGTCTGTTGGTATTTTTAACTTCTCCACCTTTCAGAACAAGATGACAAGCAAAAATGCATTAACTTTCTCAAAGTGTGACCTGAGTTATGGGATACATGCTAGGTAATTTGGCTTTAAACAGCTACAATATATATGAGAATTTTTTTTTTAGACTTGAGTTTTCTAAACATTTAAAAAATAGTTATTAACAATAAAGGTCACAACAGTGAAAAGGGGGTGAAATAGAAATTAGATAATGTCTATCTTTGTATGGCAATAGCAGTGAATAAAAGTATGTGGGCATTATCAGACTAAACAGCACTCAAATTAGGTAATGATATATAACTTCTTGCAACAAGTGCCAGATGGTAAGATCATTGACAGTTATTTTTCTGCAGAAATCCAATGGAATACGAAAGGCCTACTCTGTATTTCAATGTGGAAAAAATCATGAGTTAGAAAAATATTAATGTTAATATCTGATGTCGAGAAAATATTACCACGTAGGTTATCATAATAGTGGAATTTTCTACTTACAGAAATATTGTTCAGTACAATACAACACTTCTAAAATACTCTTGTTATTAATATGCTAAATACCATATAGCAGGAATTTGAAAATTTTTGTATGTAATATAAAGAAAAAAAGTATTATTACTCATGTACATAGTAAACCTAATATAATAAACTTTAAAGTTATAGCAGGTCTTTTAAAATTTCATTTTATTTTTTAAATTTTTTTATTTTTGGCCGTGTTGGGTCTTTGTTGCTGTGTGCGGGCTTTCTCTAGTTGCGGCGAGCGGGCTTCTCATTGTAGTAGCTTCTCTTGTTGCGGAGCACGGGCTCTACGCACTTGGCTTTAGTTGTTGCAGCACACGGGCTCAGTAGTTGTGGCTTGCGGGCTCTAGAGCACAGGCTCGGTATTTGTGACGCATGGGCTTAGTTGCTCCACGGCATGTGGGATCTTCCTGGACCAAGGCTCAAACCTCTGTTCCCTGCACTGGCAGGCAGATTCTTAACCACTGCACCACCAGGGAAGTCCCTATAGAAGGTCTTATAAGACATTTATAAGTACAATTAAAAAAAATACACAAGTAATA